>NC_053432.1:57218021-57300471 GCF_007990345.1 Gossypium hirsutum | reverse complement strand
TTTCATGGAATTAGCTTTGTATGTTGATACCCTTACCCAAGATTACGACATATGGAGGAAACAACGGGTAAATAGTCAGCAAATCTCATCAACAAACTACACCATCCAGAATCCTTTCTCGGAGGAAACGCCGTCTGAGCTAGAAATGGCGAATAAGGGGACCTGTCAGAGAAATAACAAGAAATGGTAAGAACGACACAAGTAAAGAATAGCGGGGGCAAGTCGACAGCAAATAAGAAGAAATACAATACAAAGAAGATTGAAGGAAAAGCAAAAAAGAAGAGAAAAGGCTGCGCGGCTGGAAGAGTTAAAAGAAAACGCCAAGTATGAAATATCGCAAAATGGCGAATAGTGAGTCTGAACATCAAGAATTAAAAAGGAAAATACGAGATCTAGAAAATATTCTGCAATCTCGTCAACAACAATTAGATAACTCTTGAAGGCTCTAGAAGAAAGAGTGAGCAGTACGATAGGACATTCACGCGTATGAAGGAACTCTCAAGAAAAAGAAATGCAACTTGACTTCTTGATCAATGAAATTCGTAAAGCGGCTATACAGTTGTTCAATTATCAGATGAACCGAAGTTTCAGTTGCCAATCCCTCCGAGCCAAAGATCGAGCATATCAGAGTTTTAGAGCAAGTGAAGAAACAGCAATGTGGCTAGGAAATTGTGTAACGTTGGAAAAATGAACTTTGTGTAATAAACTATTGATAAATGAAATGCCTAAAATGGGCTATCTTGAAATCAACACCAATTTCTTGCATTTCATCATAACTACATCATTGACATTCATGCATCATTCATGCATCAATTCATTCATTGCATATCCATACTCGTCGCTAGGTTAAAACATAAATTCGCATTGGAAACTTCAAGACTGAACCAGTCATCGTATAAAACGCGCGACAAGCTAGAGTAATGGAGAATGAATTCAATGAGAGAATTGAAAGGATGAAAAGGGCTCAAAAGGAATTACAAGAGCAACTGGCCAAATCGCAACAAGAGACGAGAGACCTAATGGTGAGATCTCGAGAGGAATCGCTCGAGCAAAGAGATCAGATGGCTAAAATGATGGAGATGATGACAACTTTGGTCAAAGGAAAGGGACCCATGCAGAACTCCGATGTTATGGAACCTCGGTCAAGAATTCACCATGATCAGGATCCATTCTATCCCCCGGGATTCACTCCACCGCCCGCATATACAATACAAAGAGGGTATACTCAAGAGAACCCACTGGCTTGGAACATCGACCTATGCCACCTGCTCTACCCACTAATTTGGGGCAAGGAATGTTAGCATCGAACCCAGGGGCTAATCCTGCTAATCCACTAGTTCCAGATCTGGATGACCCAACAGAGGTAGCCAAGTTGAAATTGGATAACCATGACGCAAAATATAGGAGTCTAGAGGAAAGACTCAAAGCAATAGAAGGCACTGAAGTCCTCCGACTATCCAAGAAGTTTGGTACTGATCTAATTACTCCGAAGTTCAAAGTGCTCACTTTGAGAAGTATGATGGACAGGTGCCCAAAAGCACATCTCATTATGTTCTGTCGAAAGATGACGGTTATGTGAACGAGGATAAACTACTCATACATTGCTTTCAAGATAGTCTAACAGGGTCAGCTCTCGGTGGTACAATCAACTCAGTAGAGAAAAGATTCGATCTTGGAAGGACTTGGCGTCAGCATTTTGCGAGCAGTACAAGCATGTATCGGATATGGTGCCAGACCGTATGACCTTGCAAATGATGGAGAAAAAGCCATCAGAGACCTTTAGACAGTATGCGCAGAGATGGAGAGACGTCTCAGCTCAAGTGGAACCCCCACTAACAAAAACGGAGATAACTGTTCTCTTTATCAATACTTTAAAGGCACCGTTTTATGACAAATTAGTGGGAAGTGCCACGAAAGATTTCGCGGATATTGTAATATCCGGTGAACTCATAGAGAATGCCATCAAGAGCGGTAGAATGGAAGGATCAGAAGGCTCAAGAAAAGCAGCACCCTTAAGGAAGAAAGAGCCAGAAGCCCTCATGGTGGGAACTGGGAGTCGTTACATTCCCAATTCGTATCCTAATCAACCCCGACCTCGAAATTATCCACCCTCGAATTTCCATTATCCCCCTCAAACCCCTTACTACCAAGCACCACATCCGTCCTGCCCCGTATACGCCACGAACAACCAAAGACCCGTCACTACTTTCCCACAAAACACGGTACCCGCCCAAAGCCAACCCAGAAACGAACCAAGACCATCAAGGCATAATCCCGAGATACCACAATTTACCCCATCCCTGTGTCGTATGGGGAATTGTACCCAAAACTTTTAGAAAAACAGCTAATTTCTCCCCATTACATGGCACCCCTTAAACCTCCATACCCAAAGTGGTACGATCCAAACGCTAGTTGTGCATACCATGCAGGGAACCAAGGGCACTCTACTGAGAACTGTCTCGCTTTCAAAAGGAGAGTTCAAGGACTCATTGACGCGGGTATCCTACGATTCGATAGTGCTAGTAACGCCACGGGAACCCGTTCCCTAACCATACCGAAGGGAATGTGAGCACAGTGGGGAAAGAGGATGAATGGAAGGTCAGAAGATGTGTGGCAGAAATAAGGACGCCTCTGCAGAAAATCTGGGAGGTATTAGTTAAGAAAGGATTGCTCTGTCACTCTGATAGAGTTTTTGGAGAAGAAGGTCAAAGTTTTTGCAATTTTCATGGGATTGTTGGGCACGACATTCAGTCGTGCAAGGACTTTAAAAGGTTACTTCAAGACCGGATGAATAATAAGGAGATCAAGGTCCTTAACAAGAGTGAAGATGCCAATGAAAGAGAAGTATGCGTCTCTGATAGCCAATCATCAGGGCCCCCTTATAGTGCTGATCGACCGTTGGTAATTTATTACGACGCGATGAGAGAGCCATTGAAACCACAGATGGTAACTGAAGTACCATCTCCTTTCCCGTATAAGGACAACAAAACAGTACCGTGGAGATATGATGTTAATATCGTTACACCGGAAGTTGAAAAGTCCAAAGCCATAATTGAAGATGTTGGGAGGTAGGTCATTTTACTCGAAGTGGACGATGCTATTCTAAAGAAGTTGAACCGGTAAAGAAAAGTAGTGACTCGAAGCAAAAAGGGAAAGCAGTGATGCACGAGGTCGAAGTCGAGCAAGAAATTCCACCCGTGCAAGAAACTAAAAAGCCTGTGAATGAGGAAGAAGCTCAAGAATCTTGAAATTTATTAAGCACAGCGAATATAGTGTGGTGGAACAACTGAGCAAGCAGCCAGCACGAATCTCAGTTCTATCTCTACTGTTAAATTCAGAGCCACACCGGAACGCTTTATTGAAGGTGTTAAATCAAGCTTACGTGGCCAACAACATATCTGTCGAAAAGCTTGATAGGTGGGTAAACAATCTGAATGCGGACAACTTCATCTCTTTTAGTGATGATGAGATACCGCTAAATGGTAGAGGTTCGATGAAAGTGCTGCATATCACGACCCGCTGCAAGGGCTACATAATACCGAACGTACTCATCGATAATGGGTCAGCATTAAATGTTATGCCATTGGCTATAATACTGATAGATTTGTCCTACTTAAAGCCCTGTCATTCCACGGTAAGGGCCTTCGACGGGACGAGGCGTGAAGTCATGGGAAAGATCGAAATCCCTTTGGAAGTGGGCCCCTACATATATGAGGTCGAATTTCAAGTCATGGACATTACACCCTCTTATAACTGCCTTTTGGGAAGACCTTGGATTCATTCTGCTGGAGCAGTCCCATCATCCCTCCATCAAAAAGTGAAATTCATCATGGATGGTTGTTTGGTCACAGTCGAGGGCGAAGAAGACATCATCGCATCTATCTCTGCTGATGCGCCATATCTGGAAGTAAGCAAGGATGCAGTGGAATGTTCCTTTCGATCCCTTGAATTCATCAATGCCACTTTCGTCGCTGAGGGAAATAGAATTCCAATGCCAAAACTGTCGAGAAATACCAGGATGGGTGTCAAGTTGACCGTAGGAAGGGGAGCTCGTGCGAGAAGAGGTTTAGGGAGATATATGCAAGGAATAGTGAGGGCTTTAAAGCCAGTGCACCACAAGGCCCGATACGGTTTGGGGTTCCAGCCTGACATGCGCCAAAGAAGAAGACAGTGGAAGAAGGATCAAGAAAGAAGAATTGCAAGAACTTTGGGCCGAGAACCAGAATGGGAACCAATAGAGTACCCTCCTTTGTCAAAAACATTTACATCTGCGGGAATAATGTACCCTGGACAAGAGGATCCACGAAACATGTTGGGATTAATTGAAAAGGATTTTCAGAATGTTAGTATAAATGTCATTGACAAAGAAGCTGGTGCAAGTAAAGATGTCTCGAGGATACGCCCTTGCCCTCCTGGTTTCATGTTGAACAATTGGATTGCTGAGGAGCTTCTTGTAGTTTATAAGCCTTCAGAGTAATGCTAAACATCAACCTTCTATTGTGTCCTTAGATATAATAGATTTCTTTTGTAAGAGTTTGCATTCGCTCTTTATCATTTAAATGAATATCAATGAAGATGCATTTTGTCACGATTTTTCGCATTATCACTAATTTCATAATCATTTTCTCATTTCATAGCCTATCCTTACATTTGCCTCATTGCCATGACATAACATTTTGTTTGTTGTTTCCAATACTTGGATGTCCCCCGATAACTTCCTTTTCCATTCAACTTTCAGGTGCTCAGATATTGACGACATGAATAAGCCCGTTACGAATCTTGAAATTGATTTTGAGAAGGCTGTTTGCTTAGGAGAATTTGAAGCCGAAGAAAATGCTGAAGATTATGTCTCGTCTCCTGAATTGTTAAGAATGGTGGAACAAGAGGATAAACAGGTTCTACCTCATGAAGAATCTGTAGAAACAATAAATTTGGGCACTGAAGAGAGGAAACAGGAAGTGAAGATTGGGACTTCTATTTCAGAAAGTACCAGGCGTAGTTTGATCACTTTACTCCGCGAATACAAAGATGTTTTCGCGTGGTCATACCAGGACATGCCAGGGCTAGATGAAGATTTAGTGGTCCATAAGCTCCCATTAAAACCAGAATGCAAGCCCATCCAGCAAAAATTAAGACGGATGAGGCCCGAAATGCTGTTGAAAATAAAAGAGGAAGTCAAGAAGCAATTTGACGCTGGCTTCCTACAAGCCTCCAAATATCCAGAATGGGTGGCTAACATAGTCCCGGTACCAAAGAAAGATGGAAAAGTACGAATGTGCGTGGATTACCGTGACCTAAATCGAGCAAGCCCAAAAGATAATTTTCCCTTGCCACATATTGACACGTTGGTGGACAACACAGCAAAACATTCATTGTTTTCTTTCATGGATGGATTCTCGGGGTATAATCAGATCAAGATGGCTTCTGAGGATATGGAGAAAACTACCTTCATAACAATGTGGGGAACGTTCTGCTACAAGGTGATGCCATTCGGGTTAAAGAATGCTGGGGCAACATATCAGAGGGCTATGGCGATGTTATTCCATGACATGATGCATAAAGAAATAGAGGTCTACGTCGACGATATGATTGCTAAATCTCGAGGAGAAGAAGAGCATGTAATGAACCTCAAGAAATTGTTCGAAAGGCTGAGAAAGTTTCAGCTAAAGCTTAATCCAGCCAAATGTACATTCGGGGCTACCTCGGGAAAGTTGCTAGGCTTCATTGTCAGTGAAAGAGGTATCGAAGTTGATCCAGATAAAATAAAAGCCATCCAAGAATTACCACCTCCGCGCACGCAAAAGGAAGTTAGAGGATTTTTAGGGAGATTAAATTACATCGCCCTATTTATCGCTCAACTTACCAACCAATGCGACCCAATCTTTCGGCTTCTTCGAAAACATAACCCGGGAGAATGGAACGAGGAATGCCAAGTGACCTTTGATAAGATAAAACAATATTTGTCCAGTCCTCCAGTGCTAGTACCGCCAACTCCGGGAAGACCATTAATTTTGTATCTGACAGTGTTCGAAAGTTCAATGGGTTGCGTACTGGGACAACATGACGAGTCAGGAAAGAAAGAAAAGGCGATCTACTACCTCAGCAAAAAGTTCACTGAATATGAGGCAAAATATTCGTCCGTTGAGAAATATTGTTGCGCTCTGGTTTAGGTAGCTCGAAGACTCAGACAATATATGTTGTATCACACGACATGGCTAATTTCAAAGCTGGACCCAATAAAATACATGATGGAATCGCCGGCACTATCAGGAAGAATGGCACGATGGCAGCTCCTCCTTTCGGAATATGACATTGCCTATGTAAGTCAGAAGTCAATAAAAGGGAGCGCAATAGCTGACTTCTTAGCAACTTGAACGACAGAGGAATATGAGCCTTTAAGATTCGATTTCCCAGACGAAGACTTAATGTGCATCACAGAAATAGAATCTGAGTCATCAAAAGAGAAGTCATGGAAGATGTGCTTTGATGGTGCGTCAAATGCTTTAGGGCATGGAATTGGAGCAATCCTAGTATCACCAGACGGGAATCATTATTCGTTCACTGCAAGACTGAACTTCTTCTGTACCAATAATATCGCAGAATATGAGGCCTGTATCATGGGGCTTCGTGCAGCTATCGAACGAAACATCGAGATCTTGGAGGTGTACGGGGACTCAGCCCTAGTGATTTACCAAATCCGTGGAGAATGGGAAGTGAGGGACTCAAAATTGATTAAGTACAGCGATTTAGTGGCTGGATTGACCAAGGAATTCAAAGAAATAACTTTTCATTACTTCCCACGAGAAGAGAACCAACTGGCTGATGCCCTAGCCACTTTGGCTTCAATGTTCAAAGCAAGTAGAGAAGCAGAAATAATGCCCCTCAAAATGAGCATATACGAGGTCCCTGCACACTGTTGTAGCATTGAGAAAGAAGTAGACGGACGGCCTTGGTTCCATGATATCTTAGAATATATCAAGAATCAAAGGTATCCCGAACAAGCGAATGAGAACGATAAAAGAACAATTAGAAGAATGCCAGCGGGATTTGTTCTTGATGGGGATATCCTGTATAAAAGAGGAAAGGATCAGATGCTTTTGAGATGTGTGGATGATGTTGAAACCAGAAAAATACTTGAAGAGGTCCATGAGGGAATTTGCGGAACGCATGCCAATGGTTTCAATATGGCCAGAAAGATCATGAGACTCGGTTATTATTGGCTGACAATGGAAAGTGACTGCATCAATGTTGCCAGAAAATGCCACAAATGTCAAATCTACGGCGATAAAATTCATGTAGCCCCTTCACCCCTTCATGTCATGACTTCTCCGTGGCCTTTTTCTATGTGGGGCATGGATGTCATAGGGCCAATTTCTCCAAAAGCTTCAAATGGACATCGATTCATTTTTGTGGTTATCGATTACTTCACAAAATGGATTGAAGCCGCTTCGTTTGCCAATGTGACGAAGACTGCAGTGTGCAAGTTTTTGAAAAAGGAAATCATTTGCCGTTATGGTTTGCCTGAAAGAATCATCTCAGATAATGCCACGAATCTGAACAATAAGATGATGAAAGAAGTGTGCGAGCAGTTCCAAATAAAGTATCATAATTCCTCGCCCTATCGCCCAAAGATGAACGGGGCTGTTGAAGCAGCTAACAAGAACATTAAGAGGATCATTGGGAAAATGACTGAGACATATAAAGATTGGCACGAGAAACTTCCATTTGCTTTGTTTGCATATCGCACATCTGTGCGAACATCTACGGGAGCAACTCCTTTCTCTCTAGTCTATGGAATGGAAGCTGTGCTACCTATCGAAGTTGAGATCCCCTCTCTGCGAGTATTGATGGAATCAAAGTTAGAAGAAGCAGAATGGGTTCAAGCTCGATATGATCAGTTGAACCTCATTGAAGAAAAACGTCTAAGGGCAATTTGTCATGGGCAAATGTACCAAAAGAGAATGATCGCAGCCCATGACAAGAAGGTACGACCAAGAGAGTTCCATGAAGGAGAACTCGTTCTAAGAAAGATTCTCCCAATACAAAAAGACCTACGAGGAAAATGGGCACCAAATTGGGAAGGACCATACGTTGTAAAAAAGGCATTCTCAGGAGGAGCTTTAATCCTTACCGAGATGGATGGGAAGGAGTTACCAAATCCGGTGAATTCAGATGTGGTGAAGAAATATTATGCTTAAGATAAAAACCCGAAAAGGGCATCTTAAAAAAAAAAAAGGAGGATCAGGGCGAAAACCCGAAAAGGGCGTCTTGATTAGTACAAAAAGATTAGGATGAAAACCCGAGAGGGCGTCCTAATGAAACAAACCTGGCGGTCGAACGGTAGGTCAAGTAGTGAGACTACAGTATTTGAAGCACCTCTGAAAGCTCAAAATTTTCTACGCAAGAAGCCATGCTCGAAAAGATTATTGATTGAGGAACGTGAAAGAGTTCATGTGTTGAATATCTAGAGCATTTGTATCCGTTGTATACGACCTTTTCTTTCTTTTTGACATTTTTACTCTCATTGGTTAACTTTCTTTGTTTGCCACATTTGAAATAAAGGAATATGAGATATCCTTTTTGTCCCTACCTGACCATTCTCATGTATCTCATTATGTGTTTATTTAATGATAAATAGTGAAATGACATGCTCTAAACAAAAGAAATGTCAAGCATTACCCGGATAAGAATTTGATAAGTGCAAGATCTTCAAAGCAAGAACAAAGTTTAACCAAGGGCAAAAGGGTGATATCTGAGAAACGTCGATTACTCGTAAAGCTCGAAGACAGGTATGAGGCCTGAAGAGAAGGTCGAGAATCAAAGCAATGAACGTAGATCCTCAGCAATCGTGGCTAAATGGACATACGACAAACATGCTTAAGGAGCACCGCATAATCATGTAGGCATAAAAGCATTTAAGACAAACATGTGCATATAATGATACATAGCATATACAGGTACTCCAACAGAGCAAGAAATCTTGAATGAGAGTCGCACTGAATCAAAGGAAAAGATACCCGAGTTCTACCAAAAGACTGGTTTTGGGTATTTTAATGTTTAATGTTCATGCTTTCCAAAAAAAAAATCAACTCATATTGCGAGAAGTGAGTTGAGCCTAGGGGCACGCCAAGGTATTTTTAGTTTATGTTTTAAATTGACTCATATTGCGAGAGGTGAGTTAAGCCTTTTAATTTATGTTTTTCAAAATCAATTCATATTGCTAGAGGTGAGTTGAGCCTCAGGACACACTGAGGTAATTTTAATTTCTGTTGTTAAAAAAAAATCAACTCATATTGCGAGAAATGAGTTGAGCCTCAGGACACGCTGAGGTAATTTCAATTTCTGTTTTCAAAATTCAACTTATATTGCGAGAAATGAGTTGAGCCTCAGGACACGCTGAGGTATTTTCAATTTCTGCTTTTCAAAATTCAACTCATATTGCGAGAAATGAGTTGAGCCTCAAGACACGTTGAGGTAATTTCAATTTCTGTTTTCAAAATTCAACTCATATTGCGAGAAATGTGTTGAGCCTCAAGACACGTTGAGGTAATTTCAATTTCTATTTTCAAAATTCAACTCATATTGCGAGAAATGAGTTGAGCCTCAAGACACGTTGAGGTAATTTCAATTTCTCTTTTCAAAATTCAACTCATATTGCGAGAAATGAGTTGAGCCTCAAGACACGTTGAGGTAATTTCAATTTCTGTTTTCAAAATTCAACTCATATTGCGAGAAATGAGTTGAGCCTCAAGACACGTTGAGGTAATTTCAATTTCTGTTTTCAAAATTCAACTCATATTGCGAGAAATGAGTTGAGCCTCAAGACACGTTGAGGTATTTTCAATTTCTGCTTCTCAAAATTCAACTCATATTGCGAGAAATGAGTTGAGCCTCAGGACACGTTGAGGTAATTTCAATTTCTGGTTTTCAAAATTCAACTCATATTGCGAGAAATGAGTTGAGCCTCAAGACACGTTGAGGTAATTTCAATTTCTGTTTTCAAAATTCAACTCATATTGCGAGAAATGAGTTGAGCCTCAAGACACGTTGAGGTAATTTCAATTTCTGTTTTCAAAATTCAACTCATATTGCGAGAAATGAGTTGAGCCTCAAGACACGTTGAGGTATTTTTCAATTTCTGCTTCTCAAAATTCAACTCATATTGCGAGAAATGAGTTGAGCCTCAGGACACGTTGAGGTAATTTCAATTTCTGTTTTCAAAACTCGACTCATATTGCGAGAAATGAGTTGAGCCTCAAGACACGTTGAGGTATTTTCAATTTCTGCTTCTCAAAATTCAACTCATATTGCGAGAAATGAGTTGAGCCTCAAGACACGTTGAGGTAATTTCAATTTCTGTTTTCAAAATTCAACTCATATTGCGAGAAATGAGTTGAGCCTCAAGACACGTTGAGGTAATTTCAATTTCTGTTTTCAAAATTCAACTCATATTACGAGAAATGAGTTGAGCCTCAAGACACGTTGAGGTATTTTCAATTTCTGCTTCTCAAAATTTAACTCATATTGCGAGAAATGAGTTGAGCCTCAAGACACGTTGAAGTAATTTCAATTTCTGTTTTCAAAATTCAACTCATATTGCGAGAAATGAGTTGAGCCTCAAGACACATTGAGGTATTTTCAATTTCTGCTTTTCAAAACTTAACTCATATTGCGAGAGATGAGTTGAGCCTCAAGGCACGCTGAGGTATTTTCAATTTCTGCTTTACTAATTCTACTTTTTCAAATCAACTCATATTGCAAGAGGTGAGTTGAGTCTCAGGCCACACGCTGAGGTCTTTTCAAATTCTGTTTTTAATTCCTGTTTTTTAATTTCTGTGTTTCAAAAAAAAAAATCAACTCATATTGCAAGAGGTGAGTTGAGCCTTTTAATTTCTGTTTTTCAAAAATCAATCATATTGCGAGAGGTGAGTTGAGCCTTTTAATTTCTATTTTTCAAAAACCAACTCATATTGCGAGAGGTGAGTTGAGCCTTTTTCTATTTTTCAAAAATCAACTCATATTGCGAGAAGTGAGTTGAGCCTTGGCTCACGTGCTGAGCTATTTTCAATTTCTATTTTTAATGTCTAGTTTTAAATAGTCAATTCATATTGCGAGAAATGAGTTGAGCTCAGGATCACATGCCGAGTAAAGAATAAAGATTGGACAATTGAACAAAATTTAGTGCTTTTAAGTCTTTGCACTATCCTTGTTTCACAATGATAAGCAAAGAGGGGCAGTTGTAAGCACTAAATTTAGTGCCCGACTAGAGTTTGTGTTTAATTTTCAAAATTTCAAAAAAAAAAATTTAAAAAATTTAAAAAAATAAAAATTGCATTTTGACCCCTAAACTTTTCCTAAATTCCATTTTGACCCTTAAACTTTCTTTAAATTTCACTTAGACCCCTAAACTTTCATTAAATTTCATTTTAATCCTAAATTTTCTAAAAATTACATTTAGCCCTAGAAGTTTTGCTGCATTTGCGATTTGGTCCTTCAGACAAGTTACATGATTTGGGGCACCCACTTCCCAGATTTTCAGGCCATAAACATGGGTGGCTGCTCCTTCCCCAATTGCTACCTGCAAAAAAGAAGCAAAACCAACTATAAAAAGGAGTTTAAACTCCAAAAATGAAGGACACCCACGAAAAAAAAAATAAAAAAAACTTGCAAAAAAGAGAAAAAGAAGAGGAAAAGGAGAGAAAGAGAGGAGAAAGGAGAAGAAGAAGAGAGCCTCCGACAGCGGCTCGACGGCGAAGACGACGGCGACGGCACAAGCGACGGCGCGGCGCGGCGGCTAGGGCTCGTGAAGAAGAAGAAGAAGAAGAAGAAGAAAAAGAAGAAGAAGGAGAAGAAGAAAAAGAAAAAGAAAAAGAAAAGAAAAAGGAAAAAAATAAAAAAATATATAAAAAATAATAATTAACAGTCGGGTCAAACCGACCCGATCCGGCGACATGACCCGATCCGGTGACCCGACCCGCAACCCAAACCCAAAAACCCAAAAAAAAAAAGAAATTAGGCAAAAAAAAAGAAAAAGAAAAAGCAATACAAAAAAATCAAAACAGCCCAAATATAAAAAAAAAGAGCAGGCCCAAAGCAAAAAAAAAGGCCACAACAGGCCAGCCCAAAGCAGGAGCCCAAACCAGTAGCGGCCCAATAGCGCAGGCCCGCTATCAGACCCAGTCCGGCAGTGCAGTCCAGTGCAGTAGGAGGCCCAGCAGTCCCAGGCCCAATCAGAAGCAGGCCAAAGGAAAAAGAAGGAAAAAGAAAACAGAAAACAGAAAAAAGAAAAAAGAAAAGAGAAAAAAAAGGGAAAAAGGAAAAGAAAAAAGAAAAAAGGAAGGCTCGAATCGTGTAACCCTCTCGGTCAAGCTCGTATTTTGATCGGTCAATCTCGTATTTTTGAGCTTTTTGGTAATTTCTCTTTAACTATTTTTAATTTAATTCGCGTATTTGAATGATATTTTTAATATTGTTGATATATTTTTAAGCATTTTATTTTTAGTATTTATTTTTTTTAAGTTAATTTTATTTTATTTCTAAAAAATTTAAATAAGGCAACGAATCGATTTAACATTAAATCGTTGATATCATCGCTATGTTGGGTGAATATCATCGGTTTGTGTTAAATACGATACGCCCTTTAAAAAAAATCGAGAATATTCTAAAATTTTTGTTTTTTTTTAAATTCTCGTGTTTAAGTAGAATCACGATTAAATATTAAGTTGAATCGATTTGGCACTAATTCGATTATTTCATCGCCATGTAGGGATGAATATCATTGATTCGTGTTAAATACGATACTTCTTAAAAAAATCTCGTGTTTCAAAATTTTCGTGTTTTTTTTTTAAAAAATCGGGTTTCTGAAATTCTTGTATTTTTAAAAAAAAATCGTGTTTTCAAAAAAAGAAAAAGTTGTTGTGTTTTAAAATTCTCGTGTTTCAATCGAATCACGATTAATATTAAATGGAACTCGTATTTTTGAAAATTAAGACAACATGCGTTTAACGAGATACCAATTTTGGACGTCGCGAGGGTGCTAATACCTTCCTCGCGCGTAACCGACTCCCGGACCCTAATTTTCTCTGGATTTTGACGTGGACCTAAAATTGTCTCTTTTTTTAGAAAAGTTTAAAAAAAAATTCTTCTAAAAAAGGATTTTATTTGGTGTCCGATCACACCTAAAAAAGATCGGTGGCGACTCCTCTTTTGTAAATAAAATTTGAAACTTTAATTTTTCAATAATCATTTCAACTAGCGCCTATTGCCGAATTTTTAGGTCGCTACATCATGTCTTCCATTTTCTAAGTTCGCTCGGATAAAATAATAAACTCTTTTAGCTCCAGAGCTTCCACTAGATCCACTAGAATACGTATATCTTCGTTTAATCCCAACTAAAAAAAGGTACACATCTCTATTTTGGTAGAGACGAGCTTTTTAGAATATTTGCTAAGGTGATCAAACTTACGTTCATATTCAGCTACTACCATTTCTCCTTATCTCTGCTCCCAAAATTATCTTTTCTTACTTTTTAGATATAACTGGCTGATGTATTTCTTTTTAAACTTACTTGGAAAAATTCTCAATTTATTTGATCTTTTAGGGTTATGGATATCAAAGTCGTCCACCATTGATACATTTATTCTTTAAGCAATGATACATCACATTTTACACAGTCCTCTGGGGTACATATAAACTCATCAAGGACTCTTTGGTTATTTTCTAACCAATACTCGTGTAACGCCCCAAATTTTAGAAAATTGTTTCTGCAATTATTTGACACAACTGTATATCTGTTTCAGTGGTTAAGTGTTTTGGGTGTATGTGTGAGGTCCTAAGTTCAAGCTTTAGCTTGGGTAGAATTTTGGTTTTTATTTGAATAAAGCCTTACCTTTGATTAATAGGCTTTTAAGTATTTGTTTATTAAATTATGCAAGAATGGGCTTGCTGGTCTGGTGGATAAGTGGAGTATTGGTGTGGGGGAGGTCTTGGGTTCGAGATTGAACGGAGGCAGTATTTTTGCTGCTAATGCCGTGGGAGTGTTTGAGTTGGCTTGGGATACTGAGCATCTGCAACAATTGAGGTTTAGTGGGAGTAAAATAAGGGATTTGGGAGTTACTCAATCATTCCTTTCTCTCTCTGCAGAATTTTCTCTGCAATTTTCCCTTTCTCCATATTCTTTTTTCTTCTTTCTTTCTTTCCTTTCAGCCGAAAATCCCCTGGCTGCTGCTGATTCTACTTTTTTTAAAAAAAACTAGTTTTTGGTCATTTTTCTTCATCAATAATTATCTATGCGGTTGGTGCGAATTCGGTAAGTGTAGGGGTGCGTTTGTTTTATGTTACGATTGTAGGTTTATTAAGAGATTGTTTTTCTGTTTAGGAGACAATCGAAATTCTGTGGACTGCTAAAAACGATGCTCTAATCAGCGAGGAACTGTCATTATTCGATAGAGGTAAGGTTTTCGTTAACTTTCGGGATTTGTCTGTCTTTAGCAACTCGATTTAAGTGACTAACTAAGTGACGTACTATTCAATAATAAGTTCAGGAGTGCTCGTGGTTGCGTTAGCTTCAAAATGATACCAGGTGTGTACTCTGAACGCACTAAAAACGAGATTCAGCGAAAGCCAAAAAGCTTACTGTCGACGCCACACGGGTGTGTGGTCGCCTTTGTAGTAGGTCGTGTGACAGCACATGGGCGTGTGGGCGACGAATCAGGCCGTGCGCACGCGACACAGGCGTGACAAACATGGCCATGTAAAGGCTGGTAGGCCGTGTACGAGATATGAACTCGATCAATTGGACCATGTACGAGATATGAATCCGTGGAGAGTGGGAAGTGAGGGACTCAAAATTGATTAAGTACAGCGATTTAGTGGCTGGGTTGATCAAGGAATTCAAATAAATAACTTTTCATTACTTCCCACGAGAAGAGAACCAACTGGCTGATGCCCTGGCCACTTTGGCTTCAATGTTCAAAGCAAGTAAAGAAGCAGAAATAATGCCCCTCAAAATGAGCATATATGAGGTCCCTGCACACTGTTGTAGCATTGAGAAAGAGGCAGACGGACGGCCATGGTTCCATGATATCTTAGAATATATCAAGAATCAAAGCTATCCCGAACAAGCGAATGAGAACGACAAAAGAACAATTAGAAAAATAGCAGCGGGATTTGTTCTTGATGGGGATATCCTGTATAAAATAGGAAAGGATCAAGTACTTTTGAGATGCGTGGATGATGTTGAAGCCAGAAAGATACTTGAAGATGTCCATGAAGGAATCTGTAGGACACATGCCAATGGTTTCAGTATGGCTAGAAAGATTATGAGACTCGGTTACTACTGGTTGACGATGGAAAGCGACTGCATTAGTTTTGCCAGAAAATGCCACAAATGTCAAATCTACGGCGATAAAATTCATGTAGCCCCTTCGCTCCTTCACGTCATGACTTCTCTGTGGCCTTTTTCTATGTGGGGCATGGATGTCATAGGGCCTATTTTCCCGAAAGCTTCTAATGGACACCGATTCATTTTTGTGGTCATTGATTACTTCACAAAATGGATAGAAGCCGCTTCGTTTGCCAATGTGACCAAGACTGCAGTTTGCAGGTTTTTGAAGAAGGAGATCATTTGTCGATATGGTTTGCCTGAAAGAATCATTTCAGATAATGCCATGAATCTGAATAACAAGATGATGAAGGAAGTATGCGAGCAATTCCAAATAAAGCATCATAACTCCTCGCCCTATCGCCCAAAGATAAACGGGGCTGTTGAAGCAGCCAATAAAAATATTAAGAGGATCATTGGGAAAATGACTGAGACGTTTAAAGATTGGCACGAGAAGCTTCCATTTGCTTTGTTTGCATATCGCACATCTGTACGAACATCTACGGGAGCAACTCCCTTCTCTCTGGTTTATGGAATGGAAGCTGTGCTACCTATCGAGGTTGAGATCCCTTCTCTACGAGTCTTAATGGAATCAAAGTTAGAAGAAGCAGAATGGGTACAAGCTCGATATGATCAGCTGAACCTCATTGAAGAAAAGCGTCTCAGGGCAATTTGTCACGGGCAGATGTACCAAAAAAGAATGATAGCAACCCATGACAAGAAGGTACGACCAAGAGAATTCTATGAAGGAGAACTCGTGCTGAGAAAAATTCTCCCAATACAAAAAGATCTGCGAGGGAAATGGGCACCAAACTGGGAAGGACCGTATGTCGTAAAGAAGGCATTCTCAGAAGGAGCTTTGATCCTTACCGAGATGGATGGGAAAGAGTTCTCGAATCCAGTGAACTCAGATGCTGTGAAGAAATATTATGCTTAAGATGAAAACCCGAAAAGGGCATCTTAATAATAATAATAATAATAAAGGGATCAGGGCGAAAACCCAAAAAGGGCGTCTTGATTAGTACAAAAAGATTAGGATGAAAACCCGAGAGGGCATCCTAATGAAACAAACCTGGCGGTCGAACGATAGGTCAAGTAGTGAGGCTACAGTAATTGAAGTATTTCTGAAAGCTCGAAATCTTCTACGCAAGGAGCCAGACTCTAAAAGATTCTTGATTGAGGAACGTGAAGAGTTCATGTGTTGAATATCTAGAGCATTTGTATCCGTTGAATACGATCCTTTCTTTCGTTTTGACATTTTTTACTCTCATTGTTCAACTTGCTTTGTTTGCCACATTTGAAATAAAGGAATATGAGATATCCTTTTTGTCCCTACCTGACCATTTTCATGCATATCATTATGTGTTTATTTGATGATAAATAGTGAAATGACATATTCTAAACAAAGGAAATGTTAAGCATTACCTGGATGAAATTTTGATAAGTACAAGAGCCTTAAAGTAAGGACAAAATTCGACCAGGAAAAAAGAGTGTTATCTGAGAAATGTCGATTACTCGTGAAGCTTGAAGACGGGTACATGGCATAAAGAGAAAGTCAAGAGCCGAAGTAATGAATGCGGACCATCACAAGAACCGTGACGAAAAGGACATACGACAAACATGCTTAAGGAATACTGCATAATCATGTAGGCATAAAGACATTTAAGACAGACATGTGCATATCATGATAACATCATGCATGACATATACAGTTAATCCAATAGAGCAAAGGACGTGATGATAGTTGTATCGAATCAAAGGAAAAGACACATGAGTTCCACCAGATGATATGTTTTGGGTACTCTGAGGTATCTTTAATTCATGTTTTCAAAAAATCAACTCATATTGTGAGAAATGAGTTGAGCCTCAGGTCACACGCTGAGGTATTTTTAGTTTATGTTTCAAAAATTGACTCATATTGCGAGAGGTGAGTCAAGCCTCAGGTCACGCTGAGGTATTTTAATTCCTTTTGTTTCAAAAATCAGCTCATATTGCGAGGGGTGAGTCGAGCCTCGGGGCACGCTGAGGTATTTTTAGTTTATGTTTAGAAAATACTCATATTGCGAGAGGTGAGTCAAGCCTCGGGGCACGTTGAGGTCTTTTCAATTTATGCTTTTCAATTCCTACTTTTCAAAAATCAGCTCATATTGCGAGAGGTGAGTTGAGCCTCAGGTCACGCTGAGGTATTTTCAATTTCTATTTTCAATTTATGTTGTTCAAGAACCAACTCATATTGCGAGAGGTGGGTTGAACCTTTTAATTTCTACTTTTTCAAAATCAACTCATATTGCGAAAGGTGAGTTGAGCCTCAGGACACGCTGAGGTAATTTCAATCTCTGTTGTCAAAAAAATCAACTCATATTGCGAAAAGTGAGTTGAGCCTCAGTTCACATGCTGAGATATTTTCAGTTTTTGTTTTTAATGTCTGTTTTTAAAGAGTCAATTCATATTGCGAGAAATGAGTTGGGTTCAAGATTACATGCCGAGTAAAGAATAAAGATTGAAGTTGATGAAAGACACCAAATGTGGCCTCCCTGAAGTTGCAGTGGAGCTGATCGAGGATAGCAGATTTTGCCTTTCTAAAGTTACAGAAGAGAAGATCACAAACCTCGTCTCACTAAAGCGATAGAGGAGTAGATGGAAGTTACAAGGCACATGTTAGAATATGCAATGGATTGAACCTAAGCTACAAGATACGATGGACTGGAAGGAGACCATCTGAACAAGAAGAGCACCAATGAAGTCAAGACTCGGCAGGACAGGGCAAAATTGGCCTTTCACTTAGTCTTTGCTCTATTCCCGTTACACGACAATGAGCAAAGAGGGGCAACTGTACTAGGCCAATTTCGGCCCAATCTCATTTACAAATTAAAACTCCATTTACAAAACACTAAACCCCTTAAAACCCAAACCCATTCACATTTTTACAAACACAAATGCTATTAGCCCATTACCCTAAACTAACCTACCCTAATCCAAAAACCCCTAACCCAATAAGCCCACTAAACAAAACAAGCCCAAACCAATACCAAATCCCTAGCCCAAGACCAGAATCGGGAAACCCTAGCCCCACTTGGCCTCTGACTCAGCAGCTGCCACTGATCGAGTCTCCCACTTGCCCACTAACCTTCTGACACCAGCTCTCTATGCCACCATGTCGGCCACCTGCTCCTCTGTACCATCATGCCTCTGCCACCACCGTTTGCCCATTCCCTGCAAGACCAGAAAGAAGATGGACAACAATATTAAATAAATTTTATAAAGGCTATAAAAGCCCGAAGAAAAACAGATGTAAGGGTTCGAATTTTTAAGTAAAAAAGAGAGAAATAATTTCAATACACAAGCAGTGATAAAATAATAGAGGAACTACACCAGAACGGATATCTCCAAGATTGAAAATCAAAATAAAAAAAGAAGGTGACTTTAAATTTTTATTGAATCGGCTTCATATTTTTCTATTTTCTTTTCTTTTTCCTTTTCTACTCATATTTATACACATATATAGTGCAAAAGTATAAAACATATAAAAAATATAAAAAAAAATCAAATTTTTACCACGCGGTGGCCGGCGCCGGCGCCGGCGAGGCTCCGGTGGTCGTCCGGTGACCGACCCCCTGCCGGAGCTCCCTCCTCTCCCCTCTCTCTTTTCTTCCCTCTCCCCTTCTCTCCCTTTTTTTTCTCCCCCTGATACAAATGAAATTTAAAAAAAAAGGTTGACTTTTATAGGGGACCAAAACGCACCATTTTGGTCCCCCCAACCAATAAAACGACAACGTTTCAAGGGTGGGTCGGGTCGACCCGACCCGCCCCAGCAAGGATCCGCGTGTTTTTAAAAGCGGAAGGGCTATTTGCGCAATCGGCCCTTCCGCATTTTTAGTATTTTAAATCAAGTTTGGTTTTAATTATAATTTGGCCCTGTTGTTTTGCTCCGCGTTCGATTTGGTCCCCCCTTTGCTACGCAGTGTTTTAATAAACGGGGATATTGCGCTCTTGGCCCCTCAATGTTTAGTGCGCGTTCGAATTAGTCCCATTCTTTTGTTCTTCATTCCGAATTCGCCCCAAATTTCATTTTTAATTCGAATTTAGTCCTTTTTTGAAAAATTTAAGTTGTTTTATATTACCTTCGTTGTTTTACTGTATTTTAGATATTATTTGTATTATATCTATTACTATATTTTATTAACATCATCAATATTTTGTTATTATTATTATACGATATTTAGTTACATATATGTGTATAATTACTTTAAAATGTCACATTTTTACTATTACATATATATATGTATTTACTATTATTATATTCATCATTAATGTTATTGATTTTCACTTAGTATTTATACATGTTTCTTCATGTATGTATTTATATAATGTACCGATGCTTTTCTTTTTCATATTATTATTTTAATATATATATATATATTATATTTGTGTATATTATTATATATATTTTTAATGTTATGTATTGTATATTTCTTACTGTTCATATACTTTTATGTCGTTGTATGTATATTTTTTATTATTAGTTATGTATTTTTTATATATACTATTTCATGTATGTATTTTTTATATGTTATCCTTATTATTTGTATTGATATTAGTATATGTTTATATATATCTTTAATATATATGTATATAGGCATATATTTATGTAACATTATTAATATTCGTTTTCCACATTATTATGATATATATATTATGTAAATATTTTAACATTATATTATATATGCATTTATATATATTACGTATGTACATATACCTTTTAATATTATATTTTTATATTATGTAATTATTATTTTAAATACTGTATTGTATATATATATCCATAGTACCACGTTACATATATATTGTGTATATACTTGTTTTCTTACCCCTATTATATTTATTGTTAATACATTTATTTTTTTATATACATGTATACATACCGTTTTTGTAATATTATTTTTTACACATATATGTATATATTTTATTTTATTGTTGCTAGTTATGTACTTTTTTACTATCTTATATGTACTTCAAACACTATACGTATAATATATTTCTAACACTACTACTATTTATATATATATATTACGTATATACTCTTAATTATCTTCATACGTGTATTCATTGTATTCTTATTACGTTCCCGTATTCAATGCTAACATTGCATTTGATCCTGCATGCATGGTTATTATTTTCTAATATTATTGTCATGTTTGTTATTTGTTTCAAATGTATCAAGCCATTTCATTTGCTTATTTTCATTTTGTATCAATTATGTCTTGCATTCTCCTGAAAATAACGTTCCGATTTTCTAATTAATTTCAATAGTCAAGGCAATATATCGATTTAACATTAAGTCATTGAGTTCATCGCTATGTTGGGTGAACGTCAATTGACCCGTGTTAAAGCGATATACCCTTCTAAAAGAAAAACGGAATAAACTAAAATTTCTTGTTTTTTAATCGGATCACGACTAAATTTTACATTGAACCCGTATTTTTAAAAATCAAGACAACCTGTGTTTATGAGATACCAATTTTTGGGCGTCGCGAGGGTGCTAATACCTTCCTCACGCGTAACCGACTCTCGAACCCTAATTTTTCTCTGGCTTTTAATGTAGACCTAAACTCACCCTTTTATTTGTTTTAAAAGAAGTCTAACAGGTGTCCGGTCACACCTAATAAAAAGGATCGGTGGTGACTCCCTGTTTATTTTTAAAATCAAACTTCAAGTTTTCAAATTTTCAATAAATCACCACAATTAGCGGCCAAGCTAAGCTAAAATTTTTACGTCACTACAATCGTGGGATCCTT
The DNA here is from genome assembly GCF_007990345.1 of Gossypium hirsutum. Lineage (NCBI taxonomy): Eukaryota > Viridiplantae > Streptophyta > Magnoliopsida > Malvales > Malvaceae > Gossypium > Gossypium hirsutum. The sequence goes on along the minus strand of NC_053432.1, from coordinate 57,279,294 downwards.
TAACTTCCAGTAAGTTTTGTTCATAGTTGCCTCTTCTATATAAAGACATCAGGCTAGCATGTTTGTACATTTTACTTCTATTTCTTCTTCTTCTTTCTTGCATATTCGTTGAAGCTTTAGAAATTCTAAGTTAAAGTTATTAGCGAGAAGTTCCAACATTTAGTTAACACCATTGTTATCACCAAATTACTTGTAATTTCTAGTAAACCTTTAGATCGTTATTGAAGTAAATTACATGTTTACAGTAATGCATGCATAGGTTTTAGAATTGTTCTTGTGGAAGAAAACTTCTTGATTTTGGGTTACATGCTACCGATTGGGTTACTGTTTCATGCATACATGTCAAATTTCAGTAGTTTGATGATCTGATGATGTATTTGTCTCTCTTTTAGCTCAAGAAGCTAACGAAGGTCTAAGCAACAAGAGCAAATGACCTGATAAGTAGATTATTGTACTTTCTGGTGAGTTCATTCTTACCTCTATGTATGGTAAATTCTATTATTGTATGGACTGTGTAAGGTAAATGTTCCGTTTCAACAATATATGTGTGGTGTTTGATCTTGTGGTGTTCAACCAACATTATTAGTGTAGATATGGTTTATTTATGTTTCGATGTTAAACACCCTTCTTACTACACGAGTCAGTACCATCAATATGTTTGTGATACCTCAGGTAAGGCAACTATATTGCAAATCAAATTGACAGATCACGAGAAAACATATTTGACCAAACATAAATGATATGAGGAATTAAGGGGGTGTGTGCATATGAATACGACTGATCAATACGATTCTGAATCTGAATTTTGGGTATGAGGTTGGCATGAGGATGGGTTGTGTAAAAGTTATAGTTAAGTTGGTGGATAGTAATCGTCCATGTGTCATGTTAAGTTAGCGTATCGAGTGTGTCCATATTCTGTGAATGCCATTGGGCGTATTATGATTTATGCAGTTGAATCTCTCTAAAAGGTTGGGTATCATTATAGTTAAAAAGCTTGTTCATCAATAATATTATTGTAAGTTAGTTATGTTTTCTTTATGGAACTCACTAAGTTTGTATGAACTTACTATATTATCCTTTCTTTTTCAGGCGTGCTGATTGAAGGAAGATATTTTGTTGAAGAGACTATGCCAGAAAAATATTGTTAGTGAGTCATCTGCTTAATTTTGTACCATGCACGACCTTTTTGGGGGTGGCATGTAGATCTGCTTTATAATCAGCTTGTATAATGATTTGTAACTTTTGGTTAGGATATTGTTATTTAAGAACTTTTGTGAACTATTGAAGTATGTATTTTAATCTAAGGAATTGTAGTTTATGAGATTTTCTTTTTGACATATATGTCAAATGGTTTTGAATGTTATTTTAATCGACAATGATGCACTTGAAACTATTGTAAGGTAAATAATTCAAATTGAGATTTATATAATTTATCAACTTATATAAGGCTTTTGCTAAATTTTTTACTTGGCATACTACTAATTTGATTGTTTTGTCTTTGTCATAATTAGGTTTACACCAAGACCTCGATCATTTGAAAAATTTTCAAGTGTTTTTGTTAAACTCGATTGGTTTTATGTTGTGATATACCACATCCAGATCTGGAGATCGGGTCGGGCGTGGGTGTTACAGTTGAACTTACCCTTTCAAGTCATCAACCAATCTAGTTATTTCAAATATTCCAATTTCAAACCTTAACATGTCAAACCATTCAAGAGCATGATTACTATTTTCATAGCATCCACCTGACCAAATATGCATCTATAAGTTATATACTATGCCAAACATTCAAATTCAATTATCACCACATTCATCAATTAGTTAACAACTTCAAATCTCAAAGTACATGCTAAAGAACCCTTATATACCACAACCTTAAACCAAAATAAACTTATCACTATTGAATCAGTGATAGTGTGAGCTTTGAAATGATCTGCCTTAACGAGTTGTAAAAGGTGGCAATCTATAAGGGAGAGAAAATAACTAAGGTAAGCACTAAGAATGCTTAGTAAGTTCAAATCAAAGATATTATACTTACCTTATTATTATGCAAGTATAAATGGTACCTTAGTTGTCATTTTTTTTCTAGAACATAGCACTCACATATCAACAAGGTGAGCTTAAACAATGTACAAGATCATCAAATTTTGCATGTTACTTAAGCATACCGATTTATATTACTATCTTATACTTATCACAATGATATATTCAATTAGAGAATCATAAATCTATATCAATCATACATGAATAAGACAATCACTTTTCTCCTCTATAAGTTATATTAATGTTGGATCTGGTGCCTTAAGTGTAGTATATTCGTTTGTAAACTTGTAATTTTTTCAAACATATTGGTTAATAAAATAATTCATGAATTACATTAATATTTTTTTTGTATACTGCCATCATGTGGTTTTTGTATCTAAGCAAAATAGAAGCAAATATTAGCTCAATGGTTGTCTAACGTTTAAACTAATACTAAGCGGTATTACGTGGTTAGATCATAATACAAAAAGACAACTTATGTTAGTAGACGTACCTAAATATTTTCTTAGTCTAATCGGGAATGAGCAATCCAATTGAAAGAATAATATGTCCTCTATCAAGTCCAATTAGGGAGATACTTTTATAATTTAATTAATTGTTAATTAAGCTAAATTAATTAGTTTAGTTTATCCATTAATCACATATAATGGAATATGCCATCATCATCATCCACCAACACCTATTTGAAAATGGTTTTATTAATATTTTGGACCTTTGGTTAATTGTTATTTAGGTCCCTGAACCTTTGGCCAATTTAAAAACTTATAGTGATTAGACTTTTAAATTTAGTCCGTGAGCCTAAATTAACTATTTAATCGACAAATTTGCTCGATAAAATTTTAATATATTTTTATAATATTTCTGTAAATATTCATATTTAATATTTATGGACTCGGCTTATGGGAATGGAGTTCCGAAATCACATTTTTCAGTACCACTAAAAATCTTGCCGTTATAATTTATGTGTTTAAGTAAACTATATAATGATAATGTCTAGAGAATGATATGGTCATTCTTAAATGTCTTTAGTCAAGTATTATTGTGGGTTTAGACAATAATATACTGAACTTACTTGCTATGAAAATGTTTCTTGGATTATTATGTAATAATCATAACATTTCTCATAGTTATAGTTGTTTGTATGATCCTTAGACTTGAGATCATCCCTGTTCCAACATTGTGAGTCATATGCTTTGACACAGTCAAACGTCTTCCGAAAATGGTTGTATTATAAAGGCTGATGTTAGGTGTGCCATAATCTGTATAGTGGAATGTGAGTGATCAAGAAAGGATTTGTCCCTCCTACATAATGGGAGAAATATCTCATGCCTTTGATTGATTGAAACTAGAAATGCATGGTCATGCTCATATGAGTTGACATGAGATTTCACACTTATTTGTTTATCTTGTCTACTCGACAATCAAGAAATAAAAGATTGGGCTATACAAATGTGACTATTCCATGACTTGTGTTTAATCAAAGATATAAATGACAAAAAGATATTCTATATAATATTATCACAGAAGACCACATCGAACCACGACTTCCTATAACTTAGGTAGTAGTGACGCATTTCTAGATGTCATCATTGTTTGTAACATTAGAATTATTTTAATGTTATTGCTAACATTATAGGATTCTATAGAGTCACACCCTTTAGTTGAGACGATCTGAATATAATGAAAATTGAGATTATATTTAATATGTCATAAAAGTTAATTTAATTATAGAAATATTGTAATAATTAAGTTAATTTTATAATGTTAAAATTAATCATAATATATGTATACACTTGATGCTTATGTATAGAGGATTAAATTAAAATAAATGTGAAAATCTATACATATTTGAATTTATAAATATGCCTTTTCGAGTATATTAAATATTATATTTAATAAAATTCGGGTAAGGAGATTATGTTAGGATTTAATTGAAATTGATATCTTCTTATGTAAGGGAGAAAATGAGGTTTAAAAAGATAATACCTTATCTTTCCACTTAGTGGTTAATGGCCATTAAAAGTAGTTTTGAATAAAAAGATAAGTTTAATCTCAATTTCTTTTTACCCAAAATACTATCTTTGACTTGTAACGAAAAGTAGTTTTCTTTCTAAAAGGTTCTGAGAGATTTTCCAATCATGCTTTTTCAAGTGGATCAAGCAGACGTCAAAATTTTACATTGTGGCCGGGGTTGGACATAAACAGAGGAATCACTTTTGTGCCAGTGATGTTTCCAGATTTTAAAGGCATATTTTTGAATTTTTCTTGCACATGAATTCGCGGTTTGTGATTGATGGAAGCTTTTTTTTCCGCTATGCCATACAACATAACGAGGCTCCAACAACGACATCTCATCAAATGTAATCAATTTTTAAAATTTTTTAATTATATGAATCTTTTAAAAGAGTTTTTAGTGAGGTGTCAGACAATATACCAAAGGTATGATATAATGAATTTTAAGTGTTGGTAATGGCTGAAATATATCCGAAATTTCATGCAAACGAAAAACAAGTTTCAACCGAATTTGGTATACGATTTGTTCCATTGGTTCAACCAACAGAAATAAAAACAGAATTTTGATTCGCATTTTGGTGTTTAAATTTCGATTAAAACTAAATTAATTGATCGAATCGATTTAATTCAGTTAATTAGTCGGTTAACCAATTTAATTCAGTCGGAAGTCAGTTAAATTTTTTTTTGAAATTTTGAATAACGATTAATTCAACTCAAAATCAGATAATTAATCGAATTAACCGAACTTAATAATTAATATTATATTAACAATTAACCCACTGTCCACTACCCACTACCCACTACCCACCTAAGCCCCAACCAGCAACCCAATTCAATATAATTTATAAACCCAACCCAATTCTTTAAACTAAAAGTAATTTAATAACTTAATAATAAAACCTAAACATCCTCAAAGCAAAAAAAAAAATAATATCTACAGGCAACCGCCCTTTGAACTAAACATTGTAGTAACCCTAAACTAAAAATTATCTGAAATTCAAATCCCTGAACCCAATAACCCTAAATCTCTAATCCCATCTCCCCAAATTGAAAATCCTCCGAAATCTCCCAAAATCCCTTCTAACGACAATCACCGGCTTCGAGTTCACCTTCACTCACCGCCGTCCAGTCACCATCATCTTCGAGTGACGCCCTAACCCGACAGCCCGAAACATTCATTACCGTCCGACGTCCACCACCACCAAGTCACTAAATCCCCCCTACTTTTCTCTATTGATTGTCTTTGATTTTTATCCTACTCTTCTTTGTTGATTATGTCTGGTTTGAATTGGGTCTTTGCTCTTTTGATTGCTTTAATTGCTTAAAAAAAGAAGCCAAAAAAATAAAACATACCGTTTTAAGGACTTGTTAAAGTCTAGTTCTTGAAGCTTTCCAGGTAGGAAATTCTTCTTCTTGGAAAGGGTTTTAGTGGGTTTTGACAAATCCACAAATAACCCCTATATGAAACGAATAACAAGGCCTGGAATGAACTTTTCAGGTTTGAAACTTACTCCTAACAATGCACTTCACTGTTTCTGCAGCTTCTGATATTGAATAACCACAATCAATTGGCACAAATTAAAAATAAAAAAGAGAAAAAAAAAGCCAAAAGTTAACGAAGTGACTGAAAAGTACCTTGTTAATTCGGTTAATTTTTTAATATATTTTATATTTATTTTAATAAAAAAATTAAAAATATATAAATTTCGATTAATTCTTGATTGAATTAATTAAAATAATTTAGTTTAGTTATTTTTTTAAAAAAAAATCATTCAATTAACTATTAAGAGTTTAAAATTTGGGTAAATTAAAAAATAGTCACTTTTGTTTGTTTCATGTTATATTTTAGTCATTTATATTTGAAATATTACGTTTTAGTCACTTATGTTATTTGTTACAAAGTGATCACTCTTCCGTTAAGTTTCGTTATCTCCTTAATGGTAATCCTACGTGGCAGTCCAACTAGATTTTAAGTGCCAACTTGAATTTTCTAATGGGATGAGAATAGATTTTTTATTAAATAAATTTAATTAATTAAAGATTTTAAACCCTAAATCTTAGTTAAAAAACTATTCATCTCCCCATTTTTTTAGTTTTCTTTTTCAATGACTAAAACAGCTATTATCATCAAAAAAAATTATTCACCTACGAAAACAAAAGAGGATTCAATGGAGGGTCCAGGTATGTCTTCTTCACCGACAAACTTATGTTCTAAAACTTAAAATGAAATGGTTGTCGAAAAATAAGAATATGGTAATCATTTTTGTTCCTAATCATTGTATTTTTAAATTCTTCACGTTCTTGAATAATTAGTTTCTCAATCCGATTTTTTCTGATTTGAATCGGCTTGTTTGTTCACAATCCCTTTGCGGGTATCCCTTTTTTTTATCTGAAATTCTTTTAGTTGTTAATATTCATATCAAGAATTTTAATTTAGGGTTTTCATTAAACAATAAAAAATTCAATCTTTTGTTTTTCAGTATTGAATAAAAGAGATAGATGAATGCAAAGAAAACATACCTGAACCCTCCATTGAATCCATCTTTATGAAGCAGTCAATTTGATTTCAACTATTTTGATCTTAATAATAGTTTTTCCAATCAAATGAAAAAAAAACATTGAAAAAAAAAAGAAGAGACTGAAGAAAAATTAAAAAGAGGAAATGAACAGATTTTTTAGTTAAGATTTAGGTTTAAAAATTTTAATTAATTAAATTTTTAATTAAAAACCTATTTTCATCCCATTTAAAAATCCAAGTTGGCATCTAGAATCTAGTTGGACTGCCATGTAGGATAATCGTTAGAGAGAAAACGGAACTTAACGGTAGAGTGATCACTTCGTAACAAAATAGTAACATAAGTGACTAAAACGTAACATTTCAAACATAAGTGACTAAAATGTAACCTGAAGCAAACAAAAGTGACTATTTTTATAGATTACCCTTAAAATTTTTGATTAATTTTAATTCAAGTTGATTAACTTTAAAGCTTTAATTACACTTATCTGATCCACCTTTTAAAGCGAAGCCTAGCTGCAAATTATAATATTAATATTATATGCATTTGGTGGGCAGTGTTTTACTTCCGGTCTCATCTACCTAGCCAGACTCTGTTTATTTCGTTTTGGATATAGTTCAATGCAAGACAGCCGTTCCCATTTTATTTTATTTTATAAAGAAGTATTTCATTAAAAAACTACAATCAGAAGAGTGAGAAAAAATATACCGTGTAATCATTCATTAATAAAAGAATTATTCAGATTTAACCATTGTTTAATACAATTAGGAGATTGGTTACACCAAATATCTGTATTGCCAACCTCCTAAAGATTTTATCTCATCATTTAGATTATTTAAACTAGATATTAACTCATCATTGTCTACAAAATATTTAATAACTATTGATGAATCATTTTTCACTTTTTTTAAAAAAAAAATTAGATTTGTTTTAGAAGATTCGTCGAGAGTTGACAAATTCTTCAATAATGATCAATATTATGTTAATCAAGTGATATTTATCTTACTTACAAATGTCATATAATGGTATAAGTTCAAATACTATCAAGAGAAAATATCCACATTTTCTTGATCACACTTTAAGAACCTTTTGAAATTTTTTACGAAATTAAAAGATAAAACCCAAAAATAAAATTAAACATAGGACATACAAGCTACAATATCAACCATGGTTGAAAGATCCGTTACTCTAGGCCAACGAAACTTTTAGAAAATTATATCCATGAATTATCCATGTTCTAGTAGCCACGAAAGAAGCATATTAGTCCTACATAATAGCACCAAGCTCCACATGTTCAGCTTTACAAAGCCATGTGCAGGTTTAAGCTACCCAACGGATAAAAAGTTCTCCGTGAAACTTAAGTTCTAATTAATCGAATTAATTAACTAATCCAAATAAATAATATATTATATATCTATGAGATTAAGATTCTATTTGATAAAGTATTAAAAAAAACCCAATCAACTGAAAATTAATATTTTTCTACAAACTATTAAATAGAATTTTTCAAAAAAAATGTTAGAAAATAATAAATTTAATTTAATTATATTAACTTTTATCAAACAATCTATTTAAATTCTATATTTAATTTAATTATTTATTTCTTTTATAAATACATTACCTTTATCAAATAACCTATTTATATTCCATATTTAATTTTAAGTTCTATAATTTAAATTCTAACATTTAATTTTTCTATTCATTAAAGATGGCTAAAGACTATATGCTCAATAGATAAAAACTAGTAGACTTATAAATATTTATAAAATGAGACAAAAAAATGTTAAAAAATAAAAAAAATAACAAAAACAAAAATGGCAATATATATAAAATTTAACAAAATAAAATTTTTGCAGACTGAGTTTAAATTCAGTGGCATTGGCATTGTTGCCAGTATAAGAGGACGTTGGTTCGAGCACATTGAAGCATGTTTATCCTCCTATTTGAGGGTTAGTGAGGTGCTATAAGTAATTCTAAAGATTTGTATAAAATAAAAACTTAATAAAAATTGTCATTCTTTTAAAAAAATTATTTAAAAAAAACAATATTTATATTTTGTTTGTCATGTTTTAAACTTGTTTGGAAAAAAAACCATGTACAACTCGATTAATTTGATTATCAACTGAATTAACTAAAATTAGTTCCGATTTGGTTAATAAGTTACAAAAATTTTTGACTTCATTAACTGTTAAAGATTTCAATTTTTAATTAACTCGATAAACAGTAATTTAATTTGGGTATTAATTGAACTAACCGTTTGAACACCTTTACACATCTCATCCATACAAACATCTCATATCAAGTTGGATGCCACATGTAAATCAAATCTAGTTGGAAGGAGATTATGAAACATCCTCCAACCAAAAATAAGAATTTTACTATGTAATTTAAGCTTCTAGAGGACCTTCCATAGAAACTCATGAAATACCATTAGTATCTATAAACATAACATCACTCTGTACGAATAATCAAGTGGTGAAATAAGGTGGTTGTTCACTTTATTCCTTAATAATATGGTTGAGGTTCAATCCCCGTTTATGGGAATGGAGTACATTTCATGGCCAGTAGTTTACCTCTTCAGAGAGCACCCACCACGAGGGGATTAGTTATTGTTATCGATGATGAATACCTTAGTTTTGACGTAAAAAAATGTCTATATGATAGTAGTAGGGTAAAGTCCCAATTATCATTCATCAAAACAAGAGAATATATATACATGTCATATTACACTAAGAATCGAAATAGGAAAACTACTCCTAGGTGCCCTCTACTTCCTATAATATAGAAAATTGTTCCTAAAATAAATTATCTCATAATATTCATATATTTTCGTAATACCCCCTCAAGTTGGAGCATGCAAATCGTAAATGCCCAACTTGCAAATTGACTATCACAAAACAAAGGAATAGATTTAGGGTGATGTACCCTGAGACTGAGCAGCAGAGCCTTTAACCATTTTAATTCACAAGTAATAGAGGACATAGAACAATACTCTACTTCAATTGAGGATCGAAAGACAATGTGCTACTTTTTAATTTTTTAGGAGATAGGCGACTTCCCAAGAAATATGATCCTACCAGTTAGAAATCGTCGAGTGTTGGGATACACGACCTAATTTGAGTCACACTAACCTTGTAAAGACAACTCACTATCTGCATGGAGGAAGATACCCTGGCCTAGAGCACCTTTTAAATAACAAACTACTCGAATTTTCGCGTCCCAATGCTCTTGCTTTGAGTGCTGCATAAATGGAGATAAAACATGCACAGAGTATGCTAAATCTAGATGCGTAAAAACCAAATATGTAAGGTAACCCATCAATCGTCGATAAGGTTCAAGATTTGCAATCAATTCTCTTATAGCATGTGCAAGTCTGTGGTTTTGTTCAATTGGAGAGTTGGCTGGTTTGGCTCCTAATAATCCTGCCTTAGAAATAATATTAAGTGCATACTTACATTGGCACAAGAACAAACCTCGAGCACTACAAGCAAACTCAATACCCAAAAAATATTCTAGTACTTCGAGATCCTTCATATGAAAGCAATTACTAAGTTAGGCCTTAAAAACCTTCAATGCAGCGGAGTCGTTACCAGAAATGATCAAATCATCGACATACACAAGCACATTAATCTACATAGCACCCCTAGTATATCTAAAAAGAGAATAATTAGAGTAAGATTGTAGGAAACCATACCTTTTTAGAGTTGTAGCGAGCTTGTTAAACCAACAACGAGGTACTTGGTTCAAACCGTAGAAATATTTTCGAAGCCTACACACTATACCCAGATTCGAAGTGTTAAACCCAAGTGAAAGTTTCATATATACCTCATCATCAAGATCACCATGTAGAAAGACATTGTGAACATCCATTTCATGAAGCTCCCAATTCTTTGATGTAACGATTGCCAAGAAGGTTCGAACAACCACCATTTTTTCCATAGGAGCAAAAGTCTCATTATAATCTATTTCTTCATTATGATGATTTCCAAGGACAACTAAACATGCCTTCAATCTCTCAATGATACCATCAGAGTTGTATTTTATCTTATACACCCATTTGTTACCCAAAGCTTTCTTTCTACTATATAGTCCACGTGCCATTAGCCTCCAAAGCTTGAACCTTATTTCGTATAGCACTATGCCACCCCGTGTTTTTTGCAGCCTCCTTAAAAGAATGTGGCTTCATCCCCACAATTACTACTGCAAGAAAATTTCTATGTTTTGCAGTAAATTTTTTACAATTAATGTAATGTGCTATAGGAAAAGGCGTACCTAAAGAAGGAGAGGAAGCAGATGATACGAGAGAGATTTTTCTTAATCACTATATGTGTCACAAAATCTTTCAATTTGGATGAGAAGATTTTTATTCTCACACCTCAACCCATAGAGGAATCAAGAGAAGCATTCGAACCAGAAGTTGAGCCTTGTGAACTATTACTTGGTTGGGTAGCCATCTCTATCGGTACATCTTTTACTGAGACCGGAGACGGTTGCGTTTGTGGCAGTGAAGAGGGGTAAGGCTCGCCACTAGCCTTTGTAATTCCCTTTGGTACCCCACCTTCATCCACAAAAAAATCTGCATCCAAGTTATGTATAGGTTCAACATTAGCAGTGTCAGTATCCAAGTATGGGAAAATATCTTCGTAAAATCGAACATCCCTAGATGTGAAAAATACTTTTCTCTCCAAATCATATAACATCCAACCTTTTTTCCCAAAAGGATACCTAACAAATGCATTTTTTTACTTCAACTTGCAAATTTCTTAGCTTTTGCTCGTTGATTATGAGTAAAGCACAAATAATCGAAAACACACAAGCCATTATACAAGAGTGGAGAGCCAAACAAAATGTCAGGAGTTTTATTATGAAGTACACTAGAGGGAGTTTTATTAATCAGATGTGTCGTAGCTAAAACACACTCCCCGTAAAACAGAATTGGTAAGTTCCCTTGAAAATGCAAAATATGAACAACATTTAAAATATGTTGATGTTTTCTCTCCACTCGTCTATTTTGTTGAGGAGTGCCAGCATAAGAAGTTTGGCATAAGATGCCATTAGCCAAAAAATAGTCCTTTATGCAATTAAACCCAATACCATTATCACTCTGTACTATCTTGATTTTCTTGGAAAATTGGCGATCAATTATGGAAATAAAGGACATAAAAAAATTAAAAAAAACTCTATTTCATCAACCAATAAATTTACTCATACAACAAGTGAAAAATCATCAACTAATGTCAAAAAAATCTTGCTCCACAGGAAGACAAGGGATTATAAGGTCCCAATAAATAACAATGTATTAATTCAAAAATTTCTGATATTTTATTATTACACAAAGAAAAAGAATCTCTAGGCTTCTCAGCACTATGGCACACTTTACATGCTTTAATTAAATGTTCCCTACACTTACTAATAAGAGGAAGTAAATTGACTATTTTTTTAGAAGGATGTCCTAGACGCTTATGCCATAGCCCCACCAAAGATGAACCTATAACCAAAGTCACTTTAACACTTGACATGTGCTAGAAGTAATAAAGTACATCCCGTGTGTCATTCGTTCCAATCACCTTCGTCGAACGTCAGTCCTATATAACACATGTGTTAGACAAAAATTGGACAAGACAATTTATATTATCATCAAGCTACAAAATGAAATGAAATTGCAATGCAATTTTGGAACATAAAGAACATTATTAAGAGAAATTTTGTCTGTTAGTTTCACAGTCCCTTGTTTAGTTGCTACAATAATTTGTCCATCTGGTAAACCGATAAGGTAAGTGTTCATGCCACAAATGTCAATCAAAAAAGAAATATTTCTCGTAACATGATTAGAAGCAATAGTGCCAATTATCCAAGAAGTATTATCAAACTTACCATTCAAGGGATTTATTTGAATTTGAGGATTACCAAATGCTGCTACCAATGCTTGCCATTGTGCAACATTAAAACCAAGTAGCGTCACAGTCATCATTGGGGTAGGATGCACCTATCAGACCATCAACCCCCATTGCAACAATAGCATTCACACGGACCTACCATCGACCCGAACGGGTAATAAGTGAAGGGCGAGAGGCAGACATTTTTCCACGAGCATTACTTATGCCTTTGGCTTCCAACTTTGGCAGTGGTGGTGCTGGTGTGGTCATCTTAATTTGGTTTGTGATATTTTAGGGTTTGGTTGTGATATTGTGACAATAGTAGGGTAAAGTCCCAATTATCATTCATCAAAATAAGAGAATATATATACATGTTATATCACACTTAGAATTGAAATAGGAAAACTACTCCTAACCACCCTCTACTTCCTAAAATATAAACTACTCCTACTCGCCATCTACTTCCTATAATATAGAAAACTATTCCTAAAATAAATGATCTCAAAATATTCACATCTTTATGTAATAGCATACGAATAATCATAAGGTGTGACTTTGTTATTGCGCATATTATCCTTTAACCATGCAATTGGGGTACAATCTCTACCCATGGGAATTGAGAATATTTCATAGCCAGTCGGTTACCTTGTCAAAGAGCACCCATGGTGAGGGAATTAATCACTCATACCAACAATGGATACCCTAATTTTGAAAACAAATCTCCCTTAAAATAAATTAAGCAATTTAGTTCCTATACTATTAGAAAGCGAGAAAATAATGACAATTGATGATGATGTTAGCTATTTCCATTAAAAAACTATTATGTCAAGTGCAATTTAGTCTCTTTCAAATTAAGTGGGACAGTTTCTTTCTTATATTATTTAAAAGTGAACAAACATGTACATTTGGATGCGTATCAACTATTTACGTTTGTAAAAATTAACGTGGTTGAAAGAAAAAAAAAGATAAATATAATTCTAAAAAGCATCAATAAATTAAAAAAATAAAAATAAAAAATATAATATTCTAAAATTAAATATATATTCAAAAGATCAATAAATTTTTCTAAAATTTTGAAGAAATAAAAAAATTGTAGAAATTCTATTTCCTTTTTAGATTTTTTTTTCTTTTCAAAATTATTGAACTAATTAATAGTGTTTTTGAATTTTCAGAATGGTTTATAATTTTATCCATATTACTTACCCAAAATTTTTTATTGATATTGTGTTTTTTTTTCAATTTTCGGTTCCTATTTATCTTTTTAGAAAATCTTACCCAATTTTTATTTCTCAGTTTAACTTATATGGTTAAAATTTTGAATCAATCGATATTTAGGGTGTGTTTGATAAATTATTAAAAATTTTCTTTTCATTTCATTCAAAATGAAAAATTTTAATATTTAATATTTTAAATGTGTTAGATAATTATTTTAATTTTTACTTAATATGGAATTTTCAAAAAAAATGTTGAATAAATAATTAGGTAGTTAACGATTTATCATTTAATGTAAAAAATTTTAAGTTGATTTTATTTTATGAAAAATTAAAAAAAAATTATCACTTTTGAAAAAATGATATATCTAAAACTATCCAAAATAAGATAAAAAATTATATTCATAACATTAAAATTAAAATATAAACAATCTTTTAAAAATCAAAATGTACTTTTATCAAATAACATAATTATATTTAGTACTTAAATTTATTAATTTACCAAATAATTTTTAATATAAATCCATCCATTATAAAATTTAGCAATAAAAATTCAATACTTAATTTTTTAGCAATTAAAATTTCAATTTATCAAACACACTATTGATTTAATTTGTTAAAGCAACTAGTTTTTGTGTAACTAAAAATAATAATAATCAGAGATAGTATGCAGGGTAAAGTTAGAATATTTTGATTGTGGGTTCCAATTTCGAGAAACTAAAACTTTAAAAATTTCATATAAATTAAGGCATAACATGATTGAATGTAGGAGTTTTACGAAACTATTTAAATAGTATTGGGCAAATAGAATGTCGATAATGGCAAGAAAAAAGAGAAAAATAGAACACACAAATTTTACATGGAAATCCTTTCGGGGAAAAAAACCACGGGCAGAGGAGGAAAACATTCATTATGTCGAATTCGAATGATTATAAGGAGTATAGATTGTGTCCATTTATAGGTTTAGAAAACCTTATTCTAATAAACATCTAGTAGAAGTAATGCACTAAAGTTGAAACACCTTATTCAAATCAATATCAAATAGATGAAGAAATGCACTAAAGTTGAAACACCTTATTCAAATCAATATCAAATGAGGAAGTGAACTTCTATACGGATTCTTCTTGTGTAGCCTGTATCGTACCACAGGGGCCTTCGGTCACCATACCCCCAGTTATGGAAGTCTTCGCCCCAATGGATCCCCCTATCTTGCCATTTGTATTTTATTTTAATAAGAATTTGAGTCACAATTCTAATAAGTAACTAATAAATCTAGGTCCAACTACAATTTTTTTTCTAAAGCCAACCATATTATTAGTATTAGAAAATAGCAATTTATACAAGCTAAATCTTCTAATAAATAATGACAAAAAAAATTAGTTTTTTTATGCTTACCATTTTTATCACTTGAATTGAAAGAAAATCTCAATTCGCAATTCTCTTCGGTAGTTTTGAGATGAAATATAATTCCCCTTCATAACAATAAAAACCACTTGTGCTTTTTGGTTACATGAGAGTGCAATATGTAAAACACAATATTAATATAAGCACAAGATGCACAAAATCACCCTAACAATAATAATTTTTAAACAAAATGCTAATTTTTAACCTATTCGTGAAATACAAGATTATACAGATAATTAATCCTAATTTCTTCAAGGATTTGTATCAATGTTCTCTTAAAATATAAATCAATCAAGATATTAGTATTCTCATACAATATTAATATCCTGAAATCATTCCATAAATAAAAACTTAATCTGGCATAAAAATCCTACTTTATCACAAATAAAACCACCATTTTAACCTTTTAGAGATTAATTAATAAAGCTTGAAAAAGACTAATTGTTACTAAATTAAAAAAACTTTCTTCAAAGTATTGAAAAATTGATAATCTATCTTGTAAAAATAATGGAAAGAGTTAGAGAATAATAAATTTTTGAGAAAAAAATGATGAATGTTGAAACAAAATAAAAATATTAAAGATTTTTGGATTTTAGTGGGTGTTTTTCATGTATCTTTATGGGTTCAATAACTCAATTTATTACTTATATGATTTGTTTTATAAAGTATTTGTTCTTCCTTTTTTTGTGGAGTCAAAGTGTGGCTCTGCCATTAATAGTATGGATAGAAAAGATAGCTGATGTATAAGATGGGGGAGGAGGGGCAGTAAAAACATACTGTTTGGGTGTTCCAAGAGATGATTACCATGTCAAGATCCAATAAGATAAAAAGTATTTTTTTGGGGACTTTATTCAACATTTTATCAATGTTGAAAACTATGAAACTGGTAATTGAGTGTTAAGGAAGTGCCTACTTTTCTTGCACCAGAGTTGTTTGAAGACAGATTCCATATTTGAAATTTTAGCAATTTATTAAATAATATTAATGAGATATGCGGAGTATATGTATAATATCTAGCCCATCAATGAAGATCATGTCACTTGGGGAAACATATTTTGGAGATTCAATCGAATCGAATCACCTTATCTAATCCCTTGGATTGTGGATATTGGATTGGACTGAAACTCTAATTGATTAGGTACCAAGAGTCCATGTTTACATAACTTATTATTATATTGTATTCAATCTATCTTATTACTGTTTTAGTGGGATTGTGATAGATCTTCTTATGTTAACAAGTCTCGAAATAATCTATTTAATTGAGAGACTTGTATAAGTTATTGTACAAAAAGATTGAGCACTTAATATGTTCTAGTGAGGAGCTTTAATTTATGAGTGCAATTTGATAGTAAAATCGTTTATGTTGTGGTTTTACTTGTTGAGTTACAAGGGTGAACTTAGTGGTGAGAGTATTAATCTTTAAGGTGCAAAAATGACGAAAGTAGCTTGGTGTGTTATTTTGACTGGTTGGGAGCTGCCCGAGATTGACACTGAAAGTGGAAGAGTAGTCATGCCAGAATTTTAGTAAACCTCTAAGGAAGAAAAGTTGGTCAATGCCAACTCCAAAGCATTATATGTTATCTTCTATGGATTTCATCCACAGGAATTCAAAAGAATTGCCAAATGCAATGTGGCTAAATTATCATGAGGTATATTGAAGACTACTCAAGAAGGTACCTCCACTGTTAAACAATCGAAGATGAAAATGCTAAAATCCAGATTTAAGAGTCTAAGAATGTATGAAACAGAAACTATTGGAGAATTCTATATAAAGTTATGTAGTCCTTCCAATCAAGCATACGACCGAACTTCTTCATTTATAATGGTGGTATTTATAATATAGAAGCTTATCATGAGGATGATGATCCACTCACTTACTATGATGCTATATAGGATGTTGATTCTAAGCTTTGGAAATAGGCCATGGATACCGAGATGGATTCGATGAAATCTAATACGGTGTGGGAACCTGTAAACTCACCGGTTAGGATTAAACCCATATAGTGTAAGTAGATCTACAAGAAGAAGAGAAATGTGGAAGGGAAAGTGGAAACACATAAAGCTAGACTTGTAGGGAAAGTCTATACACAGAAAGAAGGCATAGATTACGATGAGACTTTGTCTTTGGTTGTTGTGCTCAAGTTTATCCGCATACTCTTATCCATTTTCATTGCTCTTGATTATTAGATCTGGCAAATGAATGTCAAGACGACATTCTTGAATGGCTATCTTTATGAGGCCATTTACATGGCTCAACCGACTGGCTATGTTGTCAAAGGAAAGGAGCAGAAAGTTTGCAAACTGCTAAGATCCATTTATAGACTTAAGTAAGTGTCCCATTCATGGAATAAAATATTTGATCAATCAATGAAGACTTTAAGGTTTGAGAAAAATGCTAATGAATCTTATGTTTATCAGTGTATAAAGGAAAAAAAATATGGTCTTCTTCGTTTTGTATCTCATGATATTCTACTTATCGAAAATGATGTAGGAGAATTGTTTTCAATTAAACTTTGGTTATCTTAACAGTTTAGCATCAATGACTTCGGTGAAGCAAGTTATATTCTTGGAATTCGAAGCCTTAGGGATTGAAAGAATAAAATGATAGCTCTATTACAAGCTTCATACATCGATAAGGTACTAAAATAGTTTTCAATGATCGATGCGAAGCCAAGTGTTCAACCCACTGCATCAAGTTTTCATCTTTCTTTGGATGACTGTCCTAAGAAAGAAGAAGAAAGAGAGCATATGAATAAGGTTCCATATGTTTTGGCAGTTGGAAGCCTTATGTATGTGATGCTTTGCACACATCCAGATATTTGTTTTGCAGTGGGAATGGTTAGGTGATATCAAGCAAATCCTAATCTCAAGCATTATCAAGCTATAAAGCATATATTAAGGTCTCTTAAAAGAACCAGAGATTATATGCTTCTGTATTCTGGGGAGAACCTTACTCTTATTGGATACACAGACTCAAACTTCCAAACCTATAAAGATTTGTGGAAATCGACACCAGGAAGTGTATTCGTCCTAGGCGGTGGAGCCATAGTATAGAGAAGTGTAAAACAAACTTGCACTGTTGACTCTACAATGAAGGCCAAATATGTGGCTAATTCTGATGTAATGAAATAAGCTATTTGGCTTTGAAAGTTCTTAACTGATCTTGAAGCCATTCATAGTATGAAAAAAACTATAACATTGTATTGTGATAACAATACTGCAATAGCTAGTACCAAAAAAGTGAGAAGTCACAAGAGGACGAAACACATTGATCAGAAGTATCACTTGATACGAGAGGCAGTAGCCGAAGGAATTATAGATATGGTGAAACTAGCTTCTAAAGATAACCTTACGGATTCATTTACAAAGACTCTTGTACCTTGGAGTTTTAACAAACACGTCGGGGATATGATAATGTGAAACATGACATATTTACTTCACTAGGGCAAGTAGAAGACTGTTGGGAAATGTGTTCATATTGTAGTAAACATGTAATTGTTTTTTTTATGTATTTGAACAATGAATAAATAAACAAACTTAATTTTACATTTCACTATTATGTCTTTTATATTTGTGTCTTTCATGTTTTATTTGAACTATGAATAAATAGATAAAGTTAATTTCACATTTCAGTATTATGCCCTTTGTGTTTCTATCTTTCATGTTTTGCATGCATAATGAAATTGTGACAAGCAAATATTAGCTCATTGATTTTCTAAGTTCAAATTTATGATAAGTAGGATTGAAAGAATATTTACATTGCAAGAAAAACAACTTAATTTAGTAGATAATTTAAACGAACTTGTAATCCTTTGAAAGAATCAAAGTGAGCTTTTGATTCAAATACTTAGAAAGATTATTATATCATCTACAATTACAATTGGATAGATGACTAGTCTTGGCTATCAAAGCAATTGACTCCATAAGTAGAGATACAGATGTATTCATTGGAAGAATGATATATTGGACTGGATCTTAGATGAATTAATTGTGAATTCGTTTGTGAATTAATTCATTTGTGATGTTCATGGTGTGATTTACCTAAATCCTAAGTTAGTCACTAACCATGCATATGTAACTCATGTGTTTTGATATAATAGGAGGCTTATGCTCTAAAGATAATCGAGCTCATAGCCGGTTTGTTGGGTACATGACTTGTTTATGGCATGACTTTACTAGCAGCAATGGAATTCATAGCTCGATTAAAGAGTTAATTATATCCTCTCATTGGCATTGTGTGGATTGATAAATATGATGTAACACCCCCACGCCCGAAACCGTCACCGGAGTCAAGCTTGAGGTGTTACTAAACTTATCTTACCTTTTAAACAACTCTAAACCACTTATTTTAATTTTTGGAATAAACTATTTTTCTGCATCATGGTTGCTTAAAAATCCATTTCTCGAGTTTCAAAACTCAAAATTTAGATCTGTAAATTTTTCCTGAAACTAGACTCATATATCTATCTACTAATTGTTTTCTAGAATTTTTGACTTGGCCAATTAGTACAGTTTATTAGTTAAAGTTTCCCCTGTTTCAAAACTCGACTGCACTAACGTCTTCTTACTACGAACCATGTTTATTCCTGTAAAAAATTCATATGACTAATCTGTTTATTTTTATCAAAACTAGATTCAACAAGGATTCTAACCATATAAATTACACCTTCTAATTAGTTTTGTACAATTTATGGTGAATTTTCAAAGTTGAAACAGGGGATCCAGAAATCGCTCTGACCCTGTTTCACTAAAACTCAGATATCTCATAAAATATAATACCTTTACCTATTTTGCTTATTCCATAAGAAAATATACATAATAAGATTTAATGTCATATATTATTCATCTTCAAACTATGTTTCTACAATTTTTAGTGATTTTCGAAGTTACATCATTTCTGTTACTTGAATCTGTTTTTAGGTTACTTTCACATTTTTCATAATTTTCATGTGATAATCATCATTCAATCATATATATTAATAAACATGTATATCATCGGCTATTTTATTAGCTAATCACTAGCAAGTATTTACACATCATTCATTGTTCATATTATACCAAAAGTAGCTAAGTTTCTATACATGCCATACCCAAAACAAAACGTCTAGTTATACCGAGTTATTTCTTTAATAGTGTGATCGGCCTCCGACGTTTCCTTCGATCCCCGAGTGACTAGATAAGTACTATAAGAAGAAGAAAATAAAGAGATTAAGCACTAGGCTTAGTAAGCTTACAAGCAAATAAATCACAACATTCAACATAATGGATAATTATGCATAATATCATCTAACATCATAAATTTCTTTACTTCTCAATTTCTATCTTCTTCTTTATTCCCTTACCTTCTTTCTTACCTGACCTTTCCTTTTTCATAAGTATAATCTACTTTTCCTTTGCTGTTAATTCACTGTAATTTAACTCATATCCTGACCCGTTGAACCACTCGGAATACTAAGGATACTAGGGTCGTTCCTGTCTATCAATATCCTGCCAATGCCATATCTTTGACATGGACTTACATGAATTATTCCTGTCTCCAATGCCATATATAATATGGACTTACATGGCTCAATCCTGTCTCCAAAGCCATATTTCTAATATGGACTTACATGGCTCATTTCTGTTCTGTCCTGTCAACCCTAATATCCTAACATTCCTAGGGTTCAACCGGGGCTTTCTAATACTTTTCCTCTGTCACTTCACCTTAAATTCAACTTTAAATATTTTCATAACATAATATATAAATGCTGGAAATTGAAAATAATAATGTAAAATAAAAGAATATTGCATTTATTTACTGTAACTTACCTTGATACAAAATGTGACTAAACTTTACAATTTAGTCCTTTACTTTTTCTTTTCCCCGATCTACTCCCGAATTTCGTTCTTCTTGATCTATAATAGCAAATTTAACTTATTTAATATTCAAATTTATTAAAACAGTCCTTGACCCAACTTTTTCAAAATTATATTTTTACCCCTAAACTTTCACATATTTGCACTTTTGTCCCAAGGCTCGTAAATCAAACTTCATCCTATTTTCTTATGTTTTATGACATGCTGATCATTTTTCCCTTCTATGGCAATATCAAAATCACACTCTAACATATACTTATGACTATTGGTATTTTTTTCCAATTTAAGCCATTTTACTCGTTTTCACTTAAAACCGAGTAGCATAAGTTGTTTAACATAATTTAAAACCTCATATTCTATCATAAAACACCAAAATACACAAATTTCAGCCATGGGTATTTTTCCAAATATGAAACCTAGGTTGAATTATTGCTAGAATAAGCTTAATCAAGTTACCGGGACTCCAAAAACGTAAAGATCATTAAAAACGGGGCTTGGAATCACTTACTATGAAGCTTGAAAGTTGAAGAAACCCCAGCTATGGAGGAGAGCAAAAATCGGCAGAAACTAATTGAGAAGATAACCATTTTTGTGTTTTTTTTCCATTTTTAATTCATTTAATATCCAAATGACCAAATTACCCCTCCTTACTAAACTTTCAAAAATTCCTTCCATGTCCTAATTTTTGTCCATGAACTTAAAATTGGTCAAATTGTTATTTAAACCCTCCTAATTAATATTCCAAAGTAATTTCATACTAAAAACTTCTAGAATGCAAGTTTTGCAAATTATTCGATTTAGTCCCTAACCTCAACTTAAGCACTTTATGCATAGAATTTCATCACGAAATTTTCACACAATCATGCAATCATACCATGAACCTCAAAATAATAATAATAATAAATTTTTATACCTCGGATTTGTGGTTTCGCAACCACTATTCTGTTTAAGCCCTATTTCGGGATGTTACATATGAAATGTGGCCACAGGTTGCTTGTTCTCGAACAAGAAAGTTATCACAGTTATTTATTTATAATGGTCATATTAATCATTAAGAAGACATAGTGGTGACAATGAGATAAGATAGGATTGTATAGAGTGAGTGGATTTAACTTAAAGGAATCAATGATATCATATGAAGGTAACACACACATGACGAATTCATTGGATAAAACAGTTGGATAAACTGCTTTTGTAAAGAGTATATAATAAGGAGTTTCCAATCATGGTACTTCTTGTGGATTCGCTCTGTTATTAAGTGAATTGTGAATTATCGAAACGATGTTTCTGGACATAATTGAAATTACTCGAGCCTAATTGTATATGTCTGATTGGTCCCACCACTAGCTCAAAAAAAGAAAGATCAAACTACATCTGAATCAGAATAAAATTCTATGACTTTGGAAATAATTTAATTGAGTTAATTGATTCGATGTGGATTTAAATTAGATTTTGGAAAATCTATGCGGTTTTTGGGAAAATTGATTTTGATTAAGTAAAATAAAATTAACCACATTAATTAAAATTAATATGATATTTTCAGAAATTAATTTTCAAGTCAGAAAATTGGCCCAATGGGTAATTGAACTTAAATGTTGGACCTAAGATCAAAAATTGGGTTCGAGAACCCAAAATCGAGACCTAGATCCAAAGACTAGATGAAATGGGCCTAGTATAGGAAACTGGACCAGCGATCCAACCGGTGGCATGACCAGATCGTGGTGTCATGAGGGTGTCACACCTGCAATGGCACCACCGAACACGACAACAGTGATTGGGTGGTCCTTCGGTGATTAAGTAATGGAGAAATTACATTCGGAAGACATGAGCTTAAGAATAATGGAGAAGACTACTCGGTTGAAGCATTCATCCTAGATCAATTGGAAATGTGCCATTTGGATTAAGTGTTTATTACTTTGGATATCACAATCAAGTTTTTTTTTTGAAAATTTTCAAACTCTGGTTTTTTTCCCTTTAAACTTATTTTTGTTGTATTTCTCAAACCTGATTTTCCAACACGTATATAAGAGCCCTTTATGAGATGCATGAATGAATGTAGGTCCATGGCCATGAAAAGTTCCAAGGAGATTCGCAAAGCAATACATGTTATCAATTTGCCCGACTTTCCTTAGAGATATTACCAGTAGAGGCCCGCGAGATAAAAATCATGCATGTGTATCTGTATGTATATGTTCACACCTACATCTCCGCAAATATGGGATCCACCTTATAAGTCTGCTAAGAATAAGCTATTTTTTTATGCAAGTCCAAATATAAAAGAAATGATTGGGCATCGGGACTATCTCATAAGTATGATTTCGCCATTAGGGGATTTACTATTAAGAATCAGCCTACATGTCATCTATTTTTAAAAGTGGACCACTAAATGGGTTATTTATTATTACAAGACAGGGATAGACTACGATAGCTCGCCAGATTTGTCAGTTGGATTGAGATAAGTTAATCTTCTTATTATTTCGTTGTGGGGGTCTTCATTATCATTCCGCCAGTATGTTTCGCATAGTATGAATCTATAGACTTCGGCCTGAAAAAGGAATTTGTGAGGATCATAATATGAATTTAAGTCCATTAGGAGAAGTCACTAATAACAGTTCGCAATAGGGTTTATTCACCAAGATTGTCTGATCTAGTTACCTATATATATTGGTGCAAGACGTACTACGGATAGCATCTATGGGTTTTCGTTCATAAGTTCCCAAGTAAGAATCCACAAAGATTTCCTCTAAATGAAGTAGTTGCATATGGGTCTACATAGGCAACTAATAAAGATAGAGTTCGTAGGGATAATATGGCAAGAGGCCAATTGCTATTAAATCTATATCTTCGTATTACATTTATCAGTGGAAGCTTTGTGTGTACAAGGCCTAGTATAGTCGAACGTGAAACCTATTATTATCAAGTCATCAATTGTAGATTGATTGCAAACAAGTAAAAAGAATTGTTCTCCAGGATGCGTGAGTAAA
Organism: Gossypium hirsutum; assembly: GCF_007990345.1. Taxonomy (NCBI): domain Eukaryota; kingdom Viridiplantae; phylum Streptophyta; class Magnoliopsida; order Malvales; family Malvaceae; genus Gossypium; species Gossypium hirsutum. The sequence goes on along the minus strand of NC_053432.1, from coordinate 57,255,391 downwards.
TAAGAGATGATATTGTTAAAGATATTAGGCCAAGTGCAAGTGAACTAGTTTGTATGATGTAAAGGCTACACCAATGGGATTGGTGAACCGTCCTCACATAGACAAGTCAAACGTGAATTTTGAGCCACAGAATTCAAACATGATAGTGTTGTATAATAAGGTATGAAAACTCACTAAGTTCATTAGAACTTACGTAAGTGTTATTATGTATTGTAGGTGATAAGGGAATTTTGATAGTTCGATGAGGGACTAAGTCAGAATCCTCCATGCTCAGACGGACATGCTCTTTGATGTAATATGCATATAACGGGGTGACTTAAAGGAGAAGCCTCAGGGTCTTACTCATATTTGTAACTAAATGGTTAGATTATAACTCTAACACTAAGTAAATAATCAATAGGTTAGAGTTACTTTATGAAATCGTTGTACCTTAAGTTTTAGTGTTATCATTAAAATAGACTTCTAAGAATTGTGAAGTCAATTAGTAATGATGTTATCAATAACATATTATTGTCTTCCACTATTTGGAAAATATGGATTGTAATACGGGTTGTGATAGCCCTAATTTGACCCTAGTCGAAAAGTGGTTTCGGGACCACAAAACCGAGTCACAAAAATAATTAACCGTCACATTCGATGCTTATTATATGTGAACATGCATGTGTGAAAGATTCAAGCTTTGATTTGGTCATTTGCATGTGAATTTATTTAATAGGACTTATGTGAGACACTTTTGAAATGTGATAGATTAATTTTAAAATGGGCTATTAATGCATGTGTTGAAAAGGATGGTTTTGCATGTTAAATTACCCATTTTAGATAGTGGCCGGCCATGTTACTAGTTAAAATATAATATATGAATTTTATATTAACATTATATTAGTAAAATGGCTTAATATCATGGAATTATAATAATTAAAAGTAGAAAGTGGGTGAAAAAAAAGTGTTCATCTTGTTCTTTCTAGCCGAATGTAAAGAAGAGTTGGGGAGAAGAACCATTCAGCCACCTTAGGTTTTCATTAAGCTCAAGAGCAAGGGGAAACAAAGTTGGATAGGGGAAAAGAGAAAGCAATAGAGTAGTCAATCCACAACCGTTCCAATATACCGAGGTAAGTTCGGATAGTCACATTTAGTACATCTTGATAATGTCTTGACATGTGAATAATAACTGTACCATGCTTAATTGAATTCTTTGTAAATAAATATATAAGGTGCTCAATAAAAGAAGAAATCCGGACTTAAAGTCCGCAGGCTATATGCTGGAATAAATCTGGACTTAAAGTCCGCAGGCTAAGTGCTGGAAAAATATCCGGGTTAAGGACCCGCAGGCTCATGCTAGTAATGTATTCCGAGCCTTAAGATTTGACAAAATCGATGCCAGCAATGTAAGTAAGATTGTAAGCTCGAACGTTCGTGGTAAAACTCGTTGCATAGGTACAATGTATTTTATATGTTAATGTTCGCGTTACGTACTCAGATTTGAATTGATTTCTATGTAAATTATTAGTATCAAAGTACGGTATACATATATATGTGAGTGAATAAAATTCGGTATTTGAGGATAAGACAATGATATAATTGGTGAATGTAAGTTATCATCTGAAAGAATGTGGTTAAAGGTAATAGTATAAGCCTTATAAATAATGGAATATGTACTAGAAGTTTTCCTATGTGTATATATATACATACATATTCGGCCAAGTGATGATTAATTAGAATATTAAATGTGAATTTATGTACTCGATTTTAATAACAAGTTTTAAATTGTTTGCATTACTTAAAACTTATTAAGCATCAATATGCTTACTCTGTTGTCTTAATTCTTCGTTTTATAGATGCTGCTCGTTAGCTATCGGATTCGGGAGTTTCAAAGTCAAAGTCGTCCACACTATCTAAGCCCTTTTGGTACTTTTGTAGCTGAACTTTGTTAATGGCATGTATAGGATTGACTTTTGATGTTAATTAAGTATCTTTTTATAATATATATATGTATTGCCATGCGAAAATAGGTTGTTAAATTATTATATGTATTCCATATAGTTGATGTGTATGTGTGGTTGATATTCAATTAATGTTTTAAATGTTTTGATGTGAATTTAAACTTAGGAATTATTGGTATAGTGTTAAATGAAATTTCGTGCTTATTTTGTAACACTCCTTAATTCCTCCGGTGACGGGTACGGGTTAGGGGTGTTACACGGGTTATGCTAGTTAAATTTAAATATGAAGTGTAGCACCCTATTGTCTAGATCCGATGGTTGGGTTGGGTATGAGGTGTTACACGCACACCAGGGAACGATAAAAGACTTTAACAAGAAATCAACTTGGAGCAGACTACCAAGAGTGTCGCAATACTAAGGGTGTTGTGTTGCAACACTAAGCCTAAAGTCGAGACACCAAACCCCTATGGTTGCGAATGCTAATTGTTAAAGTGATGAAGTCATGACCTCTTCTGAGGATGTCGTGACACTAGCAAAGTTAATGTCATGACATCAAGAACCACTAAAGCCAAGAGTGGGCCACTTTTGAAGGTGTCGTCACACTGAAGCTTGGATGTCGCGACACCACTACCTGACGGGTTGAAAAATAATTGAATGGTAATTTCATCAATTTTAGGGTTGCAATTTTGTCCATATTAAAAATGCTTTGGCTATTAAACTTAAAAGAGCCACCTGTTATCATATTTTTAGCTTACTAGTTATTCTCTCCACCTTTTTTTAGGTTTTAGTTTTTTTAGTTTTCTAAGGTTAGTTGTTGTAGTTGGTAGTTTTCTTAGATTTTATTATAGCTTTTCTTTGCACTTAGATACAAAACTCTACTTTATATTTTCATTTCTCTTTGAACCTTTTAATATATTTCAACTTTATTAAGCTTTAAAAGTGTTAAGATTTCTACTTTAGTTATGCTTTCTTCTTCATTATTGTTGCTTTCATATACTCCAAAGAACGCATCAATATTCTGTAAGATTTCTCCAACCTTGCTTTTATTCTTTCTTAAATGAATCATTTGAGCATGTATTTGACTGTTTTTTTTTTGTGTTGATGAATAGTAACTAAAATTCATGGTGGTTGGTAAATGAAAATGTTGCGTTGTTAGTTTTTGGGTTAGGGACTAAATTGTAAAAACTAGACTAAATTGAATAAACATCAAAGCTTAGAATTGACGCCTCTAGGTGAACAATTAGATAGGTGAGACCAATAGGAGAGCTATAGGAAACCAATTCGATCATCATAATTTAGTTTAATAAAATCGAGAGATAAACTAAACTAAATCATCTAATTTGGTAAAATGGTAATCGAAAGGTAAAATTGAGCCAATTAGGAGTTTGAACCCTTTAGATCCCTAATCTAAGAATTAAATAGCAACATGTAAGTTAATCAGCCACTTTAACTCTTTAAATTGATTTTTGTGCACTTATTACTGTTTTCCTATTTAGTCCTTCTAAGAATTAGATAGCGTAATTAACCATTGATAATGATTTATTGTCACTAACTAGCTAGACTTGTTGTTTGCATGAATTTTAATTTTTAATCACCTTATCAGCCGAACTCTTTTTGGTTTGACCTTCAGAATACTTTGTCCGAACTCTTTTTGGTTTGACCTTCAGAATACTTTGTGTTCCGTTATAACACAAAAAATTATAATTCACTTGTCACACTTGTAGATGACCACTATGTTTTTTTATTATATTTGTGTTTATTCTTTTGCTGACCACCTCCCGACATGGCAACATTGGAAGTAAGAATAATGCTACAAAAGATAGGGATTTAGGCGGTGTCCGTAAGTATACGGGTCATGTCATAATATAGATTGTACAACAAAGTACTGGAAGTACTCCGAGGATCGTACCCAAAAGAGGCTAGACTAAACTAAAATTAAACTTCTATGCTAACAAGTTTAATTATTACTTTAACTAAATTATATTTCGATGACTCATAAATTGATAGTAAAAAGATGTTTTATAAAATAATAAAATAATGACATAACAGATTGTAAACTTATCAGATTTAAAGACAAAATACGAACTCATTTTAATGTTCATAGCTAACTTCTATTTTGGGTTCTATTCAATTAGCTAGTCATTAACCTAGCAAGGCCTCTTGGCCTTCCACAAACCTAGTGGGTCGGAAAGAACTACTTATCTCTCGATGTTATAGGTCAGACCAGGTCAGGGTAAGGTTTTCACGGTAGGCAATGCCAATTTCGAGTTCATTCCTACCTTCATGATTTCCTAGGGTCGTCAATCCTAGGGTTTTAAGTTTTTCCTTTTCTAATCAACTGATCTACTAAGAAACTCTACATAGGTGTTAACTACTTCCACATCCACTTGTTAATTTTCCTACAGGATTAATTGCTCATAGATCTAACACATATAATAGAATTGAATTGGAAAAGAGACATTTGCAAAATGAAAAGGAAAATTGTTAAAGATCCTGATATAAATATAAATATTGAGGCCTGAACAGTAATCCATGATGAGTCTGATGGATCTACAATCCAAATCCCTTGAAGAACAAGATAAAAACTAAAAATATAAATTACAAGTAAAAGAAATCTAAACTAAAAATGAAAGTAAAACTAAATGAGAGAATAATTGTCCCTTAAATTGTTCTGAGAAATCCTATTTGTAAGCCTAGGTTTAGCAGTTCATCCTTGACCTAAAATGGATGATTAATCCTTGTTAAAATTTCACTGTATGGAAGAAAACATCCTTGGTCCATTAAGTGACCACGTCACGTAAGTATCGCAACACCCTTTGGCCTGTGTCGCAACGATGACAACAGTAAGCATATTTGGCATTTCTTTAGGGTTGTGTCGCGACATCCGTAGCAGAATGCTCCTTAGGTATATTGCTTGTTGTGTTACAACATCCAAGCTCCATGTTGCAACATCGCAAGCAGTCCACTATCTTTTTTCCTTCAAATGATGTCTTGCACACTCATCAAACATATTTGTCTACCTTTGGGCCTACCTTAGCCCACAAGGTCATATAAATTGCCTAAATTTTTCATTTTATTACCTAAGTGCTGACATTAAAAACTAAATAAAAACATAACAAAATTGTTTTCCTACAAGCTCATTAAGTACAAAAAGTACAAAAATTGTTTGCCTAAATTGTTCGTCGATGTACGCACAAGGAGTTGCAGTTATCTTTATGGGTAAACCTAAATGTTTCTCCACTTCCATATGGTACTCTTGAAATTTATCTAAGGTTTCACTTTTAGGGTGCATTAGGTATACATAACCATCACAGGAATGGTCATCTATAAAAGTCATGTAATAATTATGACCACCTCACGCATGGACATTCATAGGTCCAGGTACATTAGTGTGCACAAGTTCTAAGGGTTGAATAACCTTTGTACCCTTCGCATTAAAAGATTACTTAGTCATCTTACCTTTCAAGCAAGATTCTCATTGTGGGAGATCGACTTCCCTAAGCGTGCTTAAGGTGTCATCTTTCACAAGTCTAGTAATTCTTTCTTAGTTAATATGAACAAGTCTCAAATTCTATAGGTACGCCTCATTCGAGTGAGTACATCTTAGATTTGATAAAGTACAAATTATTTTGCATCAATCCGTTATAGATAAAAGAACAATTTCTAAAAATTGCAATACTATTATTAAAAGTCACAGTTAAATATTATTTAAATAAATATGCAACTGAAATTAAATTTCTTTTAAAATTAGGTACATAAAAAATTTCCTTTTAAACAGTCTTCCTAAAACTATCAAATTAAAGTTGTACTTCTCCCAATACTATTCCACAACACTTGTCCAATCCCTGGTTAACAATGGGAGATTCTTTTCTCTAAGACCTTTCATTTCTTTGGAACCCTAAAAGGAAACACAAACATGATTAGTGGCTCCAAAATTAATGACCTAATGGTTTAGTGAATCTTACATTAAACAATACCTTTTCCCTTTGAGGCTAGGTAGTCCTTCCTGTAACAGCCCGTTTTTTAGTGGTTTTGGGGCTACAAATTCGACGAGTAAGTTCGTAAATGTTATTATTTAATATTTATGAGTTAAATATGGAATTAAAATAAGTTTTAAATTGGAAATTTATGCTATTTGAATGAATAATTAGGTTTAAGTGGTATGACCCAAAAGTCAAGTGGTTTTAGAAAATGAGGTATCGAGACCTCATTTCTATAAATCAAGCCATAAATATTTTATTCAATATTTACGAAGTCTTATTATGGTTGTATTAAATTTGGTTAAGAAAATTTAAGTTTAGATAGTTAATTAATTAGAAAGGACCAAATTGTAAAAGCTACAAAAGTTGAATTTTATTAGCTAAATGAGTCAAATAGAATTATTGAAGGGATTTAAATGGAAATTATGCCATGTTCAATTATGATGGATGGTGAATGGGTGGTTCTAGTTGTTTAAATTAAAAGTTTATAATTAAAATGATACCAAAAATAAGTTAAACAAAAAATAAGAAAAGAAAATTATATCATCTTTTTCATTTCTTCTCTCGCACCGAATAAGCCACGATGGAAGGAGAATTTGCAAACTTCAAATACAATTTAACACTCGGCCTTTTGCATGGTATGAAATCTAAACCTGTTTTTAGTAATTTTTATGCTTTTGAGATCGTTATAGCTTAATCTAGCTAGTCCGAGGGTCAATTTTTAAATGTTTTAAATGTTTAGAGTTTTACCATGGATGAATTTGAGGTGTTTGTGAAAGCTTATGATAGATTGTTCCTGATTTTAAGGTATAGGGACTTATTTATTAAAATGGTAAAATTAATGGAAAATATTGCAAATGGATGATAAATATGGGATGTTATAAAAATATGTAAAAACCGGTTTGCATGAATTTTAATTAGAAATGATGAAATTGCAACTTTCGGGTTTAGGGACTAAATTGTAAAAAAGGTAAACTTTGAGTGTGATTTTGTAAATTTTTTTATTATGGGTTATAAGCTAAATTAATTGTTTTATATGTTGAAATGAGATTAATTGAATAAAAATAGTTAATTTGCATGTTTTGAACTTAGGGACTAAATTGTATAAAAGTAAAATGTTGGGACAATTGTGTAAAAATGTCAAAAAGGACTTCATTGCATAAAATGAATTGATTTTTGGTTAGAATTGTGAATTGAATGGTATTATCATTTTAGATCAAGAACGAGTGGAAAATCGAGGAGAAGAGAAAATTACCAAATAGCCTTTATACTTAGTCATTGCTACAATTTAGTTAGGTAAGTTTGTATCAAATGTAATTGCTTTAATGTTGTTTAAATTGAATGATTATTGTGTTTTTTTTATTTAAGTAAATTAATATACAATGTATCAGTGCTATGATGAATTGATGGACATTGAGTCCTGATTGAACCTTATGAATTCTTAGGATACAAATGACATGTCATTAGAAATTTCATGTTTCGGGTGCTGGTCTTAAATGTCCTTGTTGGAATTCCTAAGATTAAGGACAGAAAACTTACCTTATTACTAGCAGTTTCCTTGTAAATAGAAACTAATCTCAGTCACTGATTCTTAGGAAGTTACTGTTTTTTAAGGATTGTTTCCTTTTTTGTGTTAATTCCTTTCTTTATAGCTGTAAACTAATTAGCAGAATGATAACAATCTTTTTTCTAAGTTTGTTCAGTCCTACTGATGGCTGAGGTCCTGCATTTGTCGTGGATTCTCCATAGCTCGTATGAGCAGCATCGTGTAGCTTACATTCTGATCCACAGCTCGTGTGAGCAGGCCCATTTCAAATCTCGTGTGAGCATTGATGTAAAGGAAATTTTAAGGTTATATGTAAAGGCACACTTCGTGTGAGCTTTCTCGAGTATTTGATGAAATTCTAGATGGTTCAACGGGTAAGAAAAGGGAATGAAATGGTAAGTTCACAATTGAGATGTAACATGATGTTATAAATAGATTGATGAATTAAATGATGTACTTGTATATGGAAAATCTACTTATGCTATGGATGAACTCATTTATATTATGGACAAGTGCACTAACTTGTGATTTGATGATGTTGCTTAGGATTATGCTAAGCATTTGGAAACAGTAAGTAAGCAAACAAAATGAAACATGATCGTATGGTAACGATGATGAATTAAATGTTATGATTATATACATGGTTGGTTTCATATATATCATGAACAAGTATGTTAACTTTTGATTTTGATGGTGTTATATAGGCTTTATAAATCTTATGGCATTAGTAAAGGTTTATACTTATTTTATGAAGGTTTATAACTTTTAATTTTATGAAGTGCTTCAAACTCCATGGCTATCCTGAAAAAAAATAGAAGGATAATAAGACTGTCATGTTATCCTCCACTACTGCAGATGATGTTCTCGATGTTCGCCTATCCAAAACCCAACTTGAGACTCTCTATAAGATACTTGGTACTTCCAGTGCTCATGGATCTCTAGCCACCCAGGGTACTGCCCTCAATATTGCCTTTGAATCTAATAATCAATCCTCTTGGATACTCGATTTGGGTGCCTCCGATCACATGACAGGTAACTCCACTTTTTTTCACACCTACACCCTTTGTCATGACAAGTCTCGAATTCGCATAGCTGATGGTTTTTACTCACCTGTGGCTGGAATAGGAGAAGTACAAATAATAGAGAATTTTTCTCTCAATAAAGTCCTACATGTCCCAAACTTGTCCTGCAATTTACTTTCAATCAGTAAACTTACTAAGGATGAAAAAGTTCTTGCTGAATTTTTTGCAATTAGTTGTGTGATACAGGAACAAAAATCAGGGAGGATGATTGGCACTGCTAAAGTTGATGATGGACTATATGTTTGGAATAAAGACAGCACACAAGGAGGATTGGCTCTATCCACTTCAAAAGAGGACACGATTATGTTATGGCACCGTAGGTTAGGGCATCCAAACTTTTTGTATTTGAAGAAACATCTTCTGCTGTTATTTCGAAATAAAAGTATTAATTCCTTGAAGTGTGAAATTTTCCAATTATCTAAACATACCCGTGTGCCATACCTATTAAAACCATATATCCAGTCCCAACCATTTTCATTAATCCACAGTGACCTATGGGGAGCTAGCCGAGTGAAAATATTATGGGGACTAGGTGGTTTATAGCATTCATTGATGATTACACTAGGGTCTATTGGGTCTATCTCCTCAAAGAAAAATCTGAAACACCCAAAGTATTCTAAAATTTTCACTTAATGGTTTGAACCCAGTTCGACTCTACCATACATACTCTCCACACTAACAATGGGAGAGAATACTTTAACTCTGTCCTAAGCCCATACCTTTCTAACAAAGGCATCATACACCGAAGCTCTTGTCCTGACACTCCTAAAAAATACGGGATCTCCGAGAGAAAAAATCGACATCTCCTTACTGTAGCTCGAGCCATAATGTTCACTATGAATGTTCCAAAATATTTGTAGCGAGAGGCTGTCCTCACTGCCTGCTATCTTATAAACCGAATGCCATCAAAGTTCCTCAATTTCCATACACCTCTAAATGCCCTTCTAAATGCCTTTCCTCTATTTCGTGTTCCTAATCTTCCAACCAAAATATTCGGTGCAAAGCTTTTGTCCATAACCATCAACCAAATCAATCAAAACTTGATCCTCGAGCCCACACCTACATCTTCATTGGATATTTCCCCACACAAAAAGGCTATAAGTGTTACTCACCAACCATGCACCGAATGTTTGTCTTTCGGGATGTTCCCTTCTTTGAAAATGAACCATTCTTTATAGCATCTCATCTTCAGGGGGAGACTTTCAATAAAGATAAGACCCTTAATACTCTTCTCTTTATACCTCATGATCCTACCACTACTATCACAAACAAGCCTAATGGTAATCCCAGATTTAGATACTGTTTCCCCTGTGCAGCAAGAAGTTAGCACAATCCTTCCCAATAACAATACCACCATCGAAGTGCAACAGCCCCCTGATCAAAGAAAACAAAAAAAACAGGTTCTTGAAATACAGGTTTACTCTCGACAGAATCGTTCTCCTGAAATTGATACAGCAGTGCCACTTGCATCCCCAACCGAGGACTGTTCTGAAACAGAAGTCTCACCTCCGTCACCATCCATCTATCTTCCAATTGCAGAGCTGCACTCAATGTAACATCCCAAACCCGGCCCAGACGTTATGGCCGAATCTGACGTGCCACATTGGAGTTGAAAACCCACGTTCCGTCTTAGTGTTTTAAAAACCATATATTTGTTGAGTTAACAAAGTGTATGGAAGCTGGGCACCAGGTAGGTATCCGAGACAGAGGAGGTGAGCCATGAAGGCTGCTTAAGTACCAAGCTCTTTGATTGGATCCAATCCTATACATGCCCACAACCATAGCCACACTTTGTTATATCGAGTTTAAAATTGTTTAAGTGGACGTCTTTGATAAATCGATTAATCGTGGCATTGAGCTATTTTGAAAACAAGTATCGTTTTGAAAACACGTCCTAAGTCTAGCCCATTTGAATAATTATCAACCAGGTTTAAAGTTATTAAAATTAAAATAATCCCGAAAAGAAACAAAAGGAAAGTTAAAATGGCCTTATTACAACCCAAAAATAAATAATAATTAAAGGAAATTTAATGAAAACCAACGCTTATTTAAAAGTCCAAAGCCGATCACTGTGGCTACTTTGAATCCCCTCCGGCCCAAGTCCCTACATCAAGGCTCACCTGCAAGGTTAAGAAAAGGGGGGTGAGTTTGGAAACTCAGTGTGCAACAAGCCCCTTTCAGAGCCCAAAACAATAACAGCCTGTTGGGCCTAAGCCCAAATCCAATCTCAACATGTACTGGGCCATAGCCCTTTTCATATTTCATATTTCATAACACTGGGCCGAAGCCTTTTCATATTTCATATTACTGGGCCGAAGCCTTTACTATAAACGGTATGGCCCATAGGCCCATTTCAATATCACATATAATGTCAATGAAAGAATACAAGCCCATTTGGGGAGACTACTCAACCCACCATCCGCTACTCTCCACCCGTACCAACCAACACACCATGTGGGGATTAACTCAACCCACCCCGCCATAACTCTCCACTGGCAGCATAGCTGCTTTATCATATAACTGGAGGCCTAGCCTATTTTAATAACTGGGGCAAAAGCCCTTTTAATAACTGGGCATAAGCCCTTTAATAACTCGGGCATAAGCCCTTTAATAACTGGGACATAAGCCCTTTTTCACTTCCTCCATTCATATAAAAACCCAACCCAATGCATTTATGATTACATCATGTGCATATCATACATATCATGTGCATATCATACATGTCATGTGCATATCATACATACCATGTTTATCAAAATCCCATGTATTAAATTCATACATAAACCCTAGGGGTATAATGGTCATTTTTACCTAGGGGCAAAATGGTCATTTTCATGTTATAAGGGTAATCTTGTAATTTTACCAAAAATTAGGGTTTCCATGTTCATTAACGGTTACTAACAATTCATGTGTGCAAACAGTGAGTCTGGCCCATTTTTAGCGAAATTGAGTTATTAGGCTTAAAAACCTCTAATGGGCCCTACTTAGCCAATTTCGTCATCTAGGCCCATTTAGCCTATATTCCATAACGGTTTTATCAATCACGATGCCCATTTAGCCCATCTAGCCAATTTAACAGGTTCTCCTTTTCTACCAATTTTACCCAAATGGGCCCGAAAGCCCAATGGGCCCTACTTCGACCCCTCGAGGCCCAACTTATCGAGAACGCCAAAAATCACATTCTTACTATTTCCATTGTTCCCGATCATCATCTCATCGATTCTAACTAACTAGTGAGCATTCGCTTGCTCACCGGTCCTCGAAATGCCAGAATTTCGGCATTTCGGCTTTTCAGCATTTATTGCTTTAAGCTATGAAAAAGGGTTCGTTACACACCTGTTTGGCGATATTCCTCGACGAGATCTCCTACACGATTTCTCCTATAATCCATTATTAATAATCAGCTTCCCATAATTGAACCAAACCAAAAATCATCTAATACTAATACTTACACATTCGGCCACCATCCATAATGGCCTTAGGAATCTTACCTTTGTCGCGATTGATGACTAGGTCTAGCCACTCCGGAGATCCAAGCTACCGCAGATCGACACTACACCTTGCTGCTCCTCCACTAAATAAACACAAAAAATATGAATTCCATAATCACATTCCAAATTTTAGAAATTTACTTAAAATATCAAGAATCGCGAAAAACCCGAAAATCAAGATGTTACAACTCTACCCTCCTTAAAGAAATTTCGGCCTCGAAATTTACCTGATCCAAACAGTTGAGGGTACTGCTGACGCATTGCCTCTTCGGTCTCCCAAGTAGCTTCTTCCTTGCCATGGTTCCTCCAAAGTACCTTCACTAATGGGACTGACCTCCTTTTCAACACCTTGACATCGCGATCAAGTATTTGCACAGGTTCCTCTTCAAAGGTCAAATCCACCCGTACTTCGATTTTCGCAACTGGCATGATATGAGTTGGGTCAGAATGACATCGCCTTAGCATGGACACATGGAAAATGTCGTGAATGTGATCCAGTTTTGGAGGTAACTCTAGCTGATAAGCCACCGGCCCTATCCGCTTAATGATTCGGTAAGGCCCAATAAACCGTGGGCTCAACTTACCCTTCTTACCAAATCTCAATATCTTCTTACCGCATAAGACTTTTGTTGATCCACCACCTCTTTTAACCGATTCCTGATCACCTTAATCTTGTCTTCAGTATCTGCTACCAACTCTGGTCCAAGTATTTGCCTTTCCCCCAATTCTGCCCAACAAGTAGGCGAATGACACCTTCGCCCATATAGTGCCTCATATGGAGCCATCTGAATACTTGCTTGGTAACTGTTGTTATACGCGAACTCCGCCAATGGCAAATGGTCCTCCCAGCTGCCTCTAAACTCAATAGCACAACCCCTCAACATATCCTCTAAAATCTGGATAACCCTCTCTGACTGCCCATCCGACTGAGGGTGAAAAGGCGTACTGAAATCCAGTCGCATTCCCAATGCCTCATGCAACTTCTGCCAAAATCGAGATGTAAACCTTGGGTCTCGGTCCAAAATTATCGATGCTGGCACACCATGCAACCGTACTATTTCTGCCACATACAATTTGGCCAACTTTTGAAGTGAGTAATCGGTTCGGACAGGTATGAAATGAGCAGATTTCGTGAGTCTATCCACAATCACCCAAACCGAATCCTTCTTAGAAGGTGTCAACGGCAACCCATTTACAAAGTCCATACTTACCCTTTCCCATTTCCAAAGTGGTATCTTTACCGGCTGTAACAATCCCGAAGGTAGTTGATGCTCGGCCTTCACTTGTTGACATGTCAAACATCTCCCTACAAATTCGATCACTTCTCGCTTAAGCGCAGGCCACCAATATTGCTCTCACAAGTCTCGATACAACTTACTCCCTCCTGGATGCATAGCACAAGATCCATTATGTGCCTCTTTCAAAATCATCGATCTCAAGTCGAAGTCTTTCGGCATACAAATTCTTCCTCGAAAACAAAGAACTCCCTCATTATTTAACCCAAAGTCCGGATTCTCCCCTACTCAACTTACTGAAACCGAGAAACCAACGACTCGTCCTCCAACTGTTGCTTCTTAATCTGCTCTACCCAAGTCGGTCTTACTTGCAACTCCGCCAATAAGCTTCCGTCGTCATACAAACTTAGACGAGCAAACATTGCCTTTAATTCCGCCACAGCCCTTCGACTTAGCGCATCAGCCACGACATTTGCCTTACCTGGATGGTACTCAATCGTACAGTCATAGTCCTTTAACAACTCTATCCACCTTCGCTGCCTAAGATTCAGCTCCTTTTGAGTCAGCAAGTACTTAAGACTCTTGTGATCCGTATAGATGATGCATTTCTCCCCATACAGGTAATGCCTCCATATCTTAAGTGCAAAGATTACTGCTGTCAATTCCAAGTCATGCGTAGGGTAGTTCACCTCGTGCGGCTTAAGCTGTCGTGAAGCATAAGCGACCACTTTACCCTCTTGCATCAACATGCAGCCCAAACCTACATGTGACACATCGCTGTACACAGTGAAATCCTTACTAAACTCTAGCTGAATCAACACTGGCGTTTCCATCAAAACCTTCTTCAACTTCTCAAAAGCCTCTTGCTGCTTATTTGTCCAAACCAAAGGTGCTCCCTTCCTTATAAGTTTCGTTAACGGTGCTGCCAACACAGAAAATCCTTCCACGAATCTCCGATAATAACCTGCCAACCCCAGAAAACTTCGGATCTCTGTTAGCAACCTCGGTGGCTTCCATTCCAAAATTGCTTCAATCTTTCGAGGGTCCACCTTGATCCCCTCAGCAGACACAACATGCCCCAAGAAGGTAACTTCTTTCAGCCAAAACTCACACTTACTAAACTTTGCATAAAGTTACTTCTCCCTTAACACTTGCAGCACTACACGAAGATGCTCATCATGCTTCTCTTCCGTTTCCGAATACACTAAGATATCGTCAATAAAAACAACTACGAACCGATCCAAGTATGGTTGGAACACCCGATTCATCAAATCCATGAATGCCGCCGGTGCATTAGTCAGTCCAAAAGGCATTACCAGAAACTCGTAATGACCGTACCGAGTCCTGAACGCCGTCTTATAAATATCCACCTCTTTAACTCTTAATTGATGATATCCTGACCGAAGGTCGATCTTAGAAAATACCGAGGCTCCTTTTAATTAGTCGAACAGATCATCGATTCTTGGTAACGGATACTTATTCGTGATCGTCAGTTTATTCAACTACCGATAGTCAATACACATTCGCATAGTCCCATCTTTCTTCTTTACGAACAGTACCGGTGCGCCCCACGGGGAAACACTTGGTCTTATAAACCCTCTATCCAACAGTTCTTGTATCTGAGCTTTCAATTCCACCAATTCCTTTGGTGCCATCCTATAAGGTGCAATGGACACAGGAGCTGTTCCAGGTAATAAGTCGATTCAAAACTCGACTTCTCTGCTTGGGGGTAATCCAGGAAGTTCATCTGGGAATACATCGTGAAATTCCTTAATAGTTCTAATCGACTCTACCGTTATCTCCTCAAGTCTAGTTTGACTTACAAGGGCCAAGTACGCCTCACAACCTTTCCGAATCAACTTTTCAGCTTTTAAAGCCGAAACAACATTGGACAAATAATCCCTTCGTTCCCTTATGACCATTATCTCCTCATCTTCAGCAGTTCGTAGTACCATCCTCTTTGCAGCATAATCCAACGTCGCCTTGTGCTTAGGTAACCAGTCCATTCCCAAGATAAGATCAAAATCCCCAAATGGCAGCTTCATCAAATCTCCTTCAAAGATTTTATCTTGTGTCGCTAACGGTACAGCCCTAAAAAGTTTATCTACCTTAACTGAATGTCCCAATGGACTTATCACCGATACCCCACTCACAGTCTCCTCAGGAAGCACATCTAAAGCCTCAGATACATCACAAGCTACATACGAGTGAGTGGAACCCACATCAATCAAACCAGTGTAAGGCATACTATGAATGAAGAACGTACCAGTTATAACATCAGGAGCGTCACCCTTCTCACGACGTCGTGCAGCATAAACCAACGCCGGTTGTCAAGCTTCAGCGTGTCCAGCACCCCTGCCAGGTGCCCCACGTCCTCGTCCATTACCATTGCCACCTCTACCTTGCTCACGATCCCTCTGTGGTGGTGGTCCTCCTCGCCGTGGTTGGACATCCCTTTGCTCTGCAACTAGCTCCTGAGCTATCCTCCGAGGACACTCTCTGAACTTATGTTCCTTAGACCCACATCGAAAACATGCTCCAGTTCGTTTCCAGCACTCTCCCATATGCACCTTACCACAGTCCCTAAAAGCCTGTGGTCTATAAGTATTTACTGGAACTGCTCGAACCGGTTCCTCCATCCTTCCTCTTTTAACATTTCGATTCGTGGCACTTGAGGGTCTAAAATCCATCTTAAATCTGGGTCGATCCTTCTCACGATTCTGTCGCTCAGTCAGCTTCACCTCCTCGGCTATCTTAGTCTTCTCTACCAGTGCAGCAAAACCACTCTTCCTCCGTGGAGCTATCAATATCCTAAGCTCATCGCGGAGACCATCCTCAAATCGGACACTGCGCTCATATTTAGTTGCCACTATCCCACTAACATATCGACTCAGCCTCAAAAATTCTGCCTCATATTCTGCTACAGTCTTATCACCCTGAGTCAGATTCAAGAATTTCTTTCGACGAGCATCCACATAGCTTGCTCCAACATACCTCCCTTTAAAAGCAGTTTTGAACAATTCCAAAGTTACCTGCTCAATTGGGGTACTCTCCCTTACGATGATCCACCATCGGTATGCCTCGTCACGTAGCAACGACACAGCTCCTTTCAGCTTTTGCTCCACTGAGCAGTCTAGATCGTCCATGATCCATTCTGTTGCCTCTAGCCAATATTCTGCCACGTTTGGGGCTACTCCAGATACACCCCTAAATACTTCTGCCCTGTTGGCCCGGAGTTGCTCCGATATAGACCCCCTATTCATTATCCCAGTACTAGCTCCAGTAACTCTTTCTAAAACCCTTAACATGGCTTGGGACAAAGCATCATCCCCCGCAGCCCGATCATAAGACCCAGTCTCCGTTGCTTGTGGCACAGATGGCTCATCAGCTGGCCTATGCCCCGAGGATGAAGATTCAGCTTGCACCCTTCCGCGACCACCTCCGCGGCCTCGTCCACGAACTCCTCTTGTACTCATATTGAATTATATGATTTACGAATTTTATGAAATTAGTATAATGTTCCACTGTTTATTAAGAAAATTTCTTATGGAAATGTAGCAGTTCAAGAATTGCTTTCGTATCGTCGTAGTCTAGCTACAGTCTCATTTCTACTGTTTCACAGTTTTACCCTATCTACAGTATCATAGTAGAGTCTCAGCACTATTCATAATATCATATCATTATCATATAGTGTAAAGAAAATATACTTACAGACTTGGTGCTGGGGATTCACTGCGCCACCTCTTTCTCCAATCCAAAACTTGAAAACCATGTTTTTGATCACCGAAAATAGAAATTTGAAAACTTTGATTTGAAAACACCCTTTATTTTGAACTCTTGGTTTAAAACAGAAAAACTTGGACCATTTTAACATGTATACTCTGTAAAACATCTTTAAAAATAATTTTCAAGAACCATTTCTAAAAATACCCTTCTTAGGCCTAAGTTTTTTTTGAAATTTTTTTTTGAACCCGATCCACAGCCGAGTTGTTGCAACCTAGGCTCTGATACCACTAAATGTAACATTCCAAACCCGGCCCAGACGTTATGGCCGAATCTGACGTGCCACATTGGAGTTGAAAACCCACGTTCCGTCTTAGTGTTTTAAAAACCATATATTTTGTTGAGTTAACAAAGTGTATGGAAGCTGGGCACCAGGTAGGTATCCGAGACAGAGGAGGTGAGCCATGAAGGCTGCTTAAGTACCAAGATCTTTGATTGGATCCAATCCTAGACATGCCCACAACCATAGCCACACTTTGTTATATCGAGTTTAAAATTGTTTAAGTGGACGTCTTTGATAAATCGATTAATCGTGGCGTTGAGCTATTTTGAAAACAAGTATCGTTTTGAAAACACGTCCTAAGTCTAGCCCATTTGAATAATTATCAACCAGGTTTAAAGTTATTAAAATTAAAATAATCCCGAAAAGAAATAAAAGGAAAGTTAAAATGGCCTTATTACAACCCAAAAATAAATAACAATTAAAGGAAATTTAATGAAAACCAACGCTTATTTAAAAGTCCAAAGGCGATCACCGTGGCTACTCTGAATCCCCTCCGGCCCAAGTCCCTACATCAAGGCTCACCTGCAAGGTTAAGGAAAGGGGGGTGAGTTTGGAAACTCAGTGTGCAACAAGCCCCTTTTAGAGCCCAAAACAATAACAGCCTGTTGGGCTTAAGCTCAAATCCAATCTCAACATGTACTGGGCCATAGCCCTTTTCATATTTCATATTTCATAACACTGGGCCGAAGCCTTTTCATATTTCATATTACTGGGCCGAAGCCTTTACTGTAAACGGTATTGCCCATAGGCCCATTTCAATATCACATATAATGTCAATGAAAGAATGCAAGCCCATTTGGGGAGACTACTCAACCCACCATCCGCTACTCTCCACCCGTACCAACCAACACACCATGTGGGGATTAACTCAACCCACCCTGCCATAACTCTCCACTGGCAGCATAGCTGCTTTATCATATAATTGGAGGCCTAGCCTCTTTTAATAACTGGGGCAAAAGCCCTTTTAATAACTGGGCATAAGCCCTTTAATAACTGGGGTATAAGCCCTTTAATAACTGGGACATAAGCCCTTTAATAATTGGGGCATAATCCCTTTTTCACTTCCTCCATTCATATAAAAACCCAACCCAATGCATTTATGATTACATCATGTGCATATCATACATATCATGTGCATATCATACATGTCATGTGCATATCATACATACCATGTTTATCAAAATCCCATGTATTAAATTCATACATAAACCCTAGGGGTATAATGGTCATTTTTACCTAGGGGCAAAATGGTCATTTTCATGTTATAAGGGTAATCTTGTAATTTTACCAAAAATTAGGGTTTCCATGTTCATTAACGGTTACTAACAATTCATGTGTGCAAATAGTGAGTCTGGCCTATTTTTAGCGAAATTGAGTTATTAGGCCTAAAAACCTCTAATGGGCCCTACTTAGCCAATTTCGTCATCTAGACCCATTTAGCCTATATTCCATAACGGTTTTATCAGTCACGATGCGCAATTTAACAGGTTCTCCTTTTCTACCAATTTTACCCAAATGGGCCCGAAAGCCCAATGGGCCTTACTTCGGCCCCTTGAGGCCCAACTTACCGAGAATGCCAAAAATCACATTCTTACCGTTTCCATTATTCCCGATCATCATCTCATCGATTCTAACTAACTAGTGAGCATTTTCTTGCTCACCAGTCCTCGAAATGCCAGAATTTCAGCATTTCGTCTTTTCGGCATTTATCGCTTTAAGCTATGAAAAAGGGTTCGTTACACACCTGTTTGGCGATATTCCTCGACGAGATCTCCTACACGATTTCTCTTATAATCCATCATTAATAATCAGCTTCCCATAATTGAACCAAACCAAAAATCATCTAATACTAATACTTACACATTTGGCCACCATCCATAATGGCCTTAGGAATCTTACCTTTGTCGCGATTGATGACTAGGTCTAGCCACTCCGGAGATCCAAGCTACCTCAAGTCGACACTACACCTTGCTGCTCCTCCACTAAATAAACACAAAAAATATTAAAAGAAGACCCCATAAAGCCTATACCCATATTCGGCCATCTCCCTAAATTATAGGGTTTCGGCTTTTGGCCAATAGTTACTCTAGGAATCGTTTAGAGTTTCGGCACTTACCACAGTCTTTCTCCTCTTGAATCTGGATGCCTAAAAGGTAAAGGAATTGAATGCCAACAATTGAAAAGGAAAGAAAAGGTTGCTGATCACAAAGAATCGGCACCCCCTAGCTTCACTGATTTCGGCTTTTGCGGTATTTCGGCAGAAGTAGAGATAAAGGAAAGAAATAATGGGTGAATGAAGGGAAATAATGGGCTGGTTTGAAAGAAAGAGAAGGAAGATAAGATGGAAGAAGAGATGGTAGGTTCGGCTGCAAAAAGAAAAAGACAGAAGAAGACCAACCTCAAGGGAGAAAACGGCACACCAATACCTAAGTGCCGAAAATCCCTAACTAAAGCCCCTTTGTCGAAAATCCCCTCTCCAATCTCCCTTATTCGACCAACTCTATCTCCATATCAAATCCCTAAAATCTCTCCCCTTATCCCTCCTTAATCTGTGCATTTGACTTGATCCAACTCTCCTCTTACAGAATCCACTTAGGTTCTAACACTTACCCTTCCTGCACATAAAAATAAATACTCTTATTTGCCAACACAGGGGATCGATCCCAGGTCTTCCCTTATGCTCCACACGCCACCTTTTTAGGAACTTAGTGGCCTCACCCTTGCCACTTTACTACAGCTCTTTTTGTGATGCATGTTACCCACAACTTTATATAAGGGCACCTAGCCAGAACCCCTAACTCCTAAGTCCAAAATTTAAAAATTCTACCGCGTTTTGGCCAACTCATGGGCCTTCCATAAGCCTATTTACATACCCAAATTATGAATTCCATAATCACATACCAAATTTTAGAAATTTACTTAAAATATCAAGAATCGCGAAAAACCCGAAAATCAGAATGTTACACTCAACACCCTATTTCTTGATTTGTGTCCTATGAAAATTTATCTAAGTCTTACAAAGCTTTTGTGACTAATGTTGATTCTGTAAAAGCTCCAAAAAATATAGAAGAGGCTCTTGAATCAGTTGAGTGGAGCCAAGATATGATGGAAGAAATGAAGGCCCTCAAAAATAATGAAACATAGGAAGTCTCGGATCTACCTGAGGGAAAAAATAGTAGGATGCAAATGGATCTTCACTACGAAATTTAAACCCCATGGCTGTATTGACCAATACAAGGCTCGACTTGTGGCTAAGGGCTTGACCCAAACTTATGATATTGACTACGACGAGACACTTGCAGCGGTTGCTAAGCTAAACACCATTCGAGTCCTCCTATCTCTTGCTGCCAACCTTGATTAGCACTTGACTTAATTGGATGTAAAGAATGCTTTTCTCAATGGGGAATTAAATGAGGAAGTGTACATGGATTTCTCACCCGGGTTTAAAGAAAGCAAGGGCCAAGTGTGTAAGTTGAAGAAGTCTTTGTATGGGCTGAAACAATCTCCACGGGCGTGGTTCAGCCGATTTGGAAAAGCTATGACTAGCAGAAATTACATTAAGGGCAGGCAGACCACACCATGTTCTACAAACACTCGGAAAATGCATCCTCATTGTTTATGTGGACGATATAATATTAACAGGAGATGACTCAAGCGAAATTGTGAGGTTGAAAGAATTCCTTGGTACAGAGTTCGAGCTTAAAGATTGAGGAATCTTAAATACTTTCTTAGTATGGAGGTAGCAAGGTCCCAAACAGGTATTTCCATCTCCCAAAGAAAATATGTTCTTGATCTACTGTCAGAAGTTGGTTTGATGGGATACAAACCAGCCGAAACTCCTATGGAATTTAACCTTAAATTGGGAACTGATAAGAATGGAGAAGAAATCGACAGGGGGAAATATCAACGACTAGTAGGAAGACTCATCCACCTATCTCACACCCATCCAAACATAGCCTTCAGTGTGAGTGTTATCAGTTAATACATGCATGCCCCGAGGGAGAAGCACCTGGAAGCTGCATATAGAATATTAAGGTATCTGAAAGGAACTCCTGGTAAAGGCCTGTATTTCAAGAAAACTGCCAACCAGAATGTAGAAGTCTATACTGATCCAGACTGGGCAGGTTCTATTAACGATAGACGCTCTACAAGTGGCTATTGTAGTTATGTTTGCGGTAACCTCGTGATGTGGAGAAGAAAAAAATAGTCTGTTGTGGCACGTAGCAGTGCAGAGGCAGAGTATCGAGCACTATCTTATGCTACATGCGAAGGAGTTTGGATACAAAGACTTATGGGGGAACTAAAAGTGCCTTACACCAGGCCTATGAAGATGTATTGTGACAACCAAGCAGCTGTCAGCATAACACATAATCCTGTGCATTACGATCGCACCAAACATGTGGAAATAGATTGCCACTTTATAAAAGAAACATACACTCAGGAGAAGTGTGCATCACCTGCCTACCTACTAGACAACAAGATGTATACGTGTTAATTAAAAGTTTGAATAGAAACATGTTTGAGGAACTTATTGGCAGGCTGGGTTTGATAAACATCTACACTCTAACTTGAGGGGGAGTGTTGGAATTCCTAAGATTAAGGACAGAAAACTTACCTTATTACTAGGAGTTGCCTTGTAAATAGAAACTAATCTCAGTCACTGATTCTTAGGAAGTTACTGTTTTTTAGGATTGTTTCCTTGTTTGTCTTAATTCCTCTCTTTTTAGCTATAAACTAATTAGAAGAATGATAACAATCTTTTCTCTAAGTTTGTTCAGTCCTACTGATGGCTGAGGTCCTGCATTTGTCGTGGATTCTCCATAGCTCGTATGAGCAGCATCGTGTAGCTTACATTCTGATCCAAAGCTCGTGTGAGCAGACCCATTTCAAATCTCTTGTGAGCATTGATGTAAAAGAAATTTTAAGGTTATATGTAAAGGCACACTTCGTGTGAGCTTTCTCGAGTATTTGATGAAATTCTAGATGGTTCAACGGGTAAGAAAAGGGAATGAAATGGTAAGTTCACAATTGAGATGTAACATGATGTTATAAATAGATTGATGAATTAAATGATGTACTTGTATATGGAAAATCTACTTATGCTATGGATGAACTCATTTATATTATGGACAAGTGCACTAACTTGTGATTTGATGATGTTGCTTAGGATTATGCTAAGCATTTGGAAACAGTAAGCAAGCAAACAGAATGAAACATGATCGTATGGTAACGATGACGAATTAAATGCTATGATTATATACATGGTTGGTTTCATATATATCATGAACAAGTATGTTAACTTTTGATTTTGATGGTGTTATATAGGCTTTATAAATCGTATGGCATTGGTATAGGTTTATACTTATTTTATGAAGTTCATTAGTGAAATGGTATGTTATGTTTAAAGTTTATACGAGCTTATTAAGCATTCATTGCTTACGTAGTTATTTTTCCTTTGCCTTACAGATTATCGGAAGCTCGATTGGTTGGAAGTTCATTGGTGACCTATCACACTATCCAGTAGACAATTCGGTAGTCTTTGTGGTGGTATTATGGTGTATGTGTTAATAGTGTTTTGGCATGTATAAGCTTTGGAAAGCTAGGTTGGTTTGGTACATTTTGATGCCTTACCAAGTTATGTGATTTTGGTTACTTTGATGTGCTTGTTTTTAAGGTTATCTTAGCATGTGGATAATGACTTGAAAATAATTATTTGAAACATGGTTAAGTTCATTTATGAGACAAGTTATCATGTATGAAAATGGCAATATTAACATGTATAGGTCTGTTGTATTGATGGCTCATGGTAGTATTAATGGTTGTTTTATTATGCTTGTGTCTTTGAAGATTATATTAATTGATGAAATTGTAATGTTTGTTAAGTAAGTCTTATTGACTACTTTAGGGTAATTGAATTCTATGTTGTTATGATATGCTTGTAATGGCTTGAAAGTGATAAATGTGGTATAATGTGGAAGGTGTTTGAATTAGGTATTATGTTGTGGCTAAGCATATAAGAGGGTTGGTCTTTATGCATAGAATTAGGTAATGCTAGCATGTTTTGATAAATGGTGTTTGAATGTAATTGTGGTTCCATTGAATGGCATATTTGTAACACCCCTAACCTATATCCGTTGCCGGAATAAGATTATGGAGCATTACCGAACTATTCAGATTAAATATGAACATTTCATAATCTTTAATACATATATCATAACTCATTCTTATAACACTCATATGGTCTCTTATATAGGCCCTCGAAGCCCAAAATAGACATTAAAAGTAAATCGGGACTCGACCGGCGACTTCATGAATTTTTTTCGCAAAATGTCAATTTTTTTTAGAAACAGGGGACACACGCCGATGTGGCCAGACCGTGTGACTCTCACGGCCAGGAGACACGTCCATGTCTTAGGCTATCTGGGTATTCTATGTGAGACACATGGTCGTGTCCCAGCCTGTCTTCATACCTAGGTAACTCTCTGACTTGTGCCATATGGCCAACCACACGCTCATGTGCTAGGCCGTGGCCTAAAACCTGGCATTCTATTTTGAAATTTTAAAGTGCAGGAGACACACGGCCGGACCACATGCCCATGTGCCAGGCATGCATCACACACTGATGAGACATACGCCCGTGTCTCTACACGTGTAGATGAAAATAGGCCATTTTAAGGCCGTATTTCTCACACTTTTTATATCAACCTACACACAACATTAAAATACACTAATATATCCCAACCAATCAACCAATACAAGTCGAAGATCTTGTTTTAAACATAATAAGACATCACAAAACTCATTTGCATAAACTTACCAAAACAACTTTATTCTTTGATTTACTAAAATCTACTACTAACTATATGCATACTAATAAATATATGTATATCCACAACCATATTTCAAGTTTAACTATTTTCTAATTAAACCCTATACATGCCATATAAACCATAATATGTATAACAAAGTCTACTGGAGCAATCTAGATAGTATGGCTTGATGTGTTTATTCGATCATTCAACCTCACATTAATATACAAAGAACATTTAACAACACGAGTAAGCTTAATGAAGCTTAGTAAGGTCATAGGCTTTAAATATAATTATTACCGAACATACTATAATAAGTAATTAAACAAGCATGTCACTAACAGTTCCTGCCATTCACAATTTCAAATGATGAATTCACTTGATTGAACTCAATATCAATAACTTCTTAAATTCTATCACATTAATTCCATATGACACTTACCAAACTTTGTCAAATTAGATAACGTCTTACGGATTTGAGTACCTCATTTACTTGATGCCATAGTCCAACTATGGTCTTACACATATATTGCCATGGTCTTACACTCGTAGTGCCACAACCCAGTTATGGTCTTATCATCATGATGCCATAGCCCAGCTATGGTCTTACACATATATATATACTACCATGGTCCAACAATGGTTTTACGTCTGAGGTGCTATAACCCAGTTATGGTCTTTTCATTAAAATGCCATAGCCTAACTATTGTCTTACATTCAAACATTGCCATGGTCCAACCATGGTCTTATCCATCAATTCATCTTGTATCACGAAACGATCGTACCCAATCCTGCGTTCCACTTAATTTGAACTTTCAATTCAATATTCATATTTTTCACAATAATCATAATTAAATAAAAAAATATGAAATAATACATTATGTCATTCCTAAATTAAAATTTAATCATGAAAGTTCAACCCTATGAACTTACCTGGGCTAATTTGTAGAATTTGTTAAAAATCAGGGACTATTCGGCTAATTTCTTTTTTTCACTATTTTCTTCGGGCTCTTGATCTATAATATAAAATTATTTATTCATCAGCATCTAATTCAATTCTAATTCACTTCACAATTTATGCCCTTCAATTTTTAAATTTACACATTTACCCTAACTTTTACAGTTTTTACAATTTAGTCCCATATCAATTTTCCCACCAATTGAGCTATATTTTCTCAATTAAAAATTTCCCTAATTATTTTAGGCTACTATACAGCCTTTGATATTTAGAATTTCAGTACCAAACCCTAATTCTTAAGATTTTCACAATTTAGTTTTAAAAATCATTTTCTATTAAAATCACTTGATGAAATCATCACATAACAAAGTTAAAGCTTCAATTCCATGTTAATTCATCATAAACACCCAGCACTCATCAATGGTAACTTTCAAAATCACCCATGAAATCAAAATTATTCATTCATCAGCATCTAATTCAATTCTAATTCACTTCACAATTTATGCCCTTCAATTTTTAAATTTACACATTTACCCTAACTTTTACAGTTTTTACAATTTAGTCCCATATCAATTTTCCTACCAATTGAGCTATATTTTCTCAATTAAAAATTTCTCTAATTATTTTAGGCTACTATACAGCCTTTGATATTTAGAATTTCAGTACCAAACCCTAATTCTTAAGATTTTCACAATTTAGTTTTGAAAATCATTTTCTATTAAAATCACTTGATGAAATCATCACATAACAAAGTTAAAGCTTCAATTCCATGTTAATTCATCATAAACACCCAGCACTCATCAATGGTAACTTTCAAAATCACCCATGAAATCAAAATTATTCATTCATCAGCATCTAATTCAATTCTAATTCACTTCACAATTTATGCCCTTTAATTTTTAAATTTACACATTTACCCTAACTTTTACAGTTTTAACAATTTAGTCCCATATCAATTTTCCACCAATTGAGCTATATTTTCTCAATTAAAAATTTCTCTAATTATTTTAGGCTACTATACAGCCTTCGATATTTAAAATTTCAGTACCAAACCCTAATTCTTAAGATTTTCACAATTTAGTTTTGAAAATCATTTTCTATTAAAATCACTTGATGAAATCATCACATAACTAAGTTAAAGCTTCAATTCCATGTTAATTCATCATAAACAACCAGTACTCATCAATGGTAACTTTCAAAATCACCCATGAAATCAAAAACTAATGATTTAGATACATAGTTGTAAAAGTCTCAAAAACATAAAAATTTCAAGAAAAGAGCAAGAATTGAACTCACATGTAGAAAAAATATGAAAAACCAGCTTGTGAAGGACTTGCTATGGCTGTTTTTGGCTGAAGATTGATGAAGAAATGTAACAGCCCGTTTTTAGGGTTAATCGAAACAATAGTTTCGGGGCCACCAAATTTGACTAGTAGGTTTTTAAATATTATATTTGATATTTACGAGTTAATTGTGATTTTAAAAATGTTTTTGATATTGTGATTTTTGTTTTATAAGCGATTTATTAAGTTCAAGTGGTATGACCCTAAGGTCAAGTGGGTTTAGAAAATGAGATATCGGGACCTTGTTTCTATAAATCGAGTCGTAAATATTTTTATAAATATTTACATAGTGGAAATAAGATGGTATTAAATTTTCGTTGAAAAATTTTATTGTTTCGATAGTTAATTGAGCAAAAAGGACTAAATCGCGTAAAGTGCAAAAGTTGTGTTCTATAAGCTAAAGGTATTAAATAGCTATAGAAGTTTAAAGTGGAAGTCCTTATTTGGTAATTAGCCCATTAAAAAGATAGCGGGATATGATGGCTTGGCATTTGGTGTAATAAATAAAGTGTATAAAGGTTAATATTGTAAATTGGTTAAAAATGATAATAAAATGAATAAAATAAAAGAATCAATGTGTCATCTTTTTCATTCCCTTTTTACCAGCCAAATATGAAGGCTTTAGAATCCATGGGAGAAGCTTCCAACTTTTGGTTAATGCCTAGTAGGCATTTCTAGTCTCATTTTTAATTATTTTTATATTTTCGGGATTGTTGTTGCTTAATCTATCTAATGAGGGGGCTATTTTGCAAAACCATTGAATAGTTTGATATTTTCCATTGATGAGTATAATAGGTCTTTGAAGTTTAATGGAAGAATATGAGTCCTTATTGATAGTTAAACACTTTTTGTTAAGTGAATTTTTGTGAAATTGACAATTAAGGGCTAAATTGATAAATGTGAAAACTTTGTGGTTAAAATTTGAAATAAATGAAATGTGTGGGCTGCTAGAGATATTAGTGATATTCGGCTATAGTAGAATTTTACTCAATTTCATGAATTTGCATTTTTATAATATAGGGACTAAATTGTAAAGAAGTTGAAATATTAGGGGCAAAACTATAATTTTGTCATAAAGTGAATTATGGACTGTTTTGATACCATGAACATTCTGCTAAGCTTCTATGGTTAAAAATGGTTAATTTGCATGTTTTGAGCTCAGGGACTAAAATGAATAAAAGTAAAACTTTGGGGGTAAATTTGTAAAAATGACAAAAATGACCAAATTGTATGAAATGAAGTGTTTTACTGTCTAAATTAATATATTGAATGAAATTATTAATTTAGATCAAGATCAGGTGGAAAATCGAGGA
Organism: Gossypium hirsutum; assembly: GCF_007990345.1. Classification (NCBI taxonomy): domain Eukaryota; kingdom Viridiplantae; phylum Streptophyta; class Magnoliopsida; order Malvales; family Malvaceae; genus Gossypium; species Gossypium hirsutum. Next base: position 57,227,628 of record NC_053432.1, on the reverse strand, counting down.
AAATGGGAAAATTACCAAAGTACCCCTGAACTTTGGTATCTCTACAATTTAGCCAGGTAAGTTCGTATGCAATAAGCATTGTTAAATTTATGCTTCTAATGCTTTAATATCATATAAATTTTATATACGTGAATATTTTAATGTCTGACGACATATCGACTAAATGTGGCACTTAGTGTGCGGGGCAATCAAAATATGGCACTCAGTGTATGAAATATTGAGAATGACACTTAGTGTGCGAAATATCGAATGATTCAAAGGGCAATTATAAATTGTGATTGAATGATTAAATCGAGCAAAGTGAACAGGTATACATGTTATATTATATGAATTGTTTATGAGACGACTTTATAATGGTGATATTCGGCCTTTGAGCCTAGCAAGCCTAGTGCTGGTGAATTAAACCAAGCTTATGCCTAGCAGGCTTATTGCCAGTGTATAAAATCAGACTTTGAGTCTAGCAGGCCTTGTGCCGGTGTGAGATATAGGCTTAGGCCTAGCAGGCTTTATGCCGATGAATTATTATAAGTTTATGCCGAAAAGATTTATTGCTGATATGGTAGTTGAATACGTTAAACGAGCTAAAATGATCAGGTACGTGATAATTGATTACCTATTTGAAAATAAGGTAAGTATATGTGCAAAGAATGTATTGTGATGTATGTGGAAATGAAATATGATTATGTGCCAATGAAACATAAATTGTAACACCCCTAACCCGTATCCAACACCAGGACAGGGCTCGAGGCATTACCGAAACTTTACACTTTCAGTATACTAACTCGGATCACAAAATTTCATTTGAATTTAAAACTTTTCAATCATGAACATCTCGTCCCTTGTATAGGCCTTCGAGGCCTATAACATATCGAAAGGCAATGCGGGACAAATACGGGCACGTTCGATTAGCCTTGGGCTCCTCAGAAAATTTTCCTTAACTAAAAGGGACACACGCCCGTGTAGGTGGATCGTGTGGACTCACACGCTCGTGTATCTTGGGGCACGCCCATGCCCTTCAACCGTGGGCAACACTGACTTATCAACACGGCCATGGAACACGCCCATGCTACCTACCCGTGGACGAAACTGTCATTTTAACATGGCCATGGCGCACGCCCGTGTGGCCTACCCATGTACAACTTTGAGCTAAAGTTTTAAGTGCAGGGGACACACAGCCATAGGACACGGCCATGGGAGGGAACCGTGTGTTACACACGGCCTAGATACACGCCCGTGTGTCCAACCATGTGGACTTTATTAGGCTGTTTTCCAAGCCTTTAGTCACCTTTTTATACTACTTGTGCCTAATGGTTACCAAGTTTGAGAATAAGCATGATTATATACTTGTAAATAATCTTAATGAAAATAGTTGTATGGAAACCTCATATCATTGGTTTCATACATAAATGGTTATTTCCTATTTAGTGTCATGGGTTCCCATATTACTTTAATCCATCTGAAATTGGCTCATTCATGTGATTCATTGCCAATTGATAGCAACCCATCCTTCGTAATTAAAACCATGCATAAAATCGTAGGTCATAGCCTACTTAAATTAAACCAATTTTCATGGCCATATACAAAGAGGTAAACATATTTTTACATGCCTTTACTAGGCAAATCAAATGACACATATAACAAAATACTCAAAAATACTATACATGCCATTGAACAAAATAAACCGAGTCTTTATACCAAAGCTTGTTTAGTTGATAGTGTGTTCACTCCCCAATTGTCTTCCAATCCTTATGAGTCCTTGAGCTCTGTGAGACAGGGAAAAAGAGAGGGGTAAGCATTTTCATGCTTAATAAGCTCGAATAACCGGAAAGTAAACTTACCGAGTAATTAGCAAACATCCATACAACTTACCGAGTAATTAGCAAACATCCATACTTATTTCATGAAATCAACCATTATGAAATGATTTCCTATCACATGCACTCAATCAATGAGTTAGTCACATAATCATGTATTATGTAATTTAACTAGATGAGCTCATCATTCAACATTTCATTCATATATGTATATCCCATGTTAATCTCGTTGAGTTTCTAGGAAACCTCGATGGAATACCCATTATTCGTCAATTCATACGAATGATTATTCCATCTATGCACTCCCGCGAACCTCACATCATATGGCAGGATAACCAGTCCAGGCTAAATCCCCCATTATATGAACTCATAAGGTGATTTCGGGTTACCAGTCCAGGCTAAATCCCTTACAGCGACAAACACCCTTAATGAGCTCGGATCTGAATTACCAATCCAGGCTAAATTCAGACCCTAATCGGATTACCCATCCGGGCTGAATCCATTATGCACATATATTCTTCGGGAGGCTTGATCATTCAAGGAACACCCGTCCAGGCTAGATTCCTTTTTATACCTGAGATCTCGGATTACCCGTCCAGGCTAAATCCTTAATGCAACACATGAAAGATCTCAGTTTACCTTTTCAATGAGGGTTTATCCATCGAATTCCCTTTGTCAACCTCAACCGAGATATTTTTCACATGTTATCATCAATATGCATTTCTATGATATTTCATACCAATAACAAGTACAACCATCAAGCATTCATAATTCATACAATTATACATATCAAGGGTTTACTTTAAGTTATCCGAACGTACCTGGTACTCTTTTCAGAGTTGTGTTTCAGTTATTCCGAAACCTTGCGTTTACCACGATTGACCTCCAGAATTTGTTCCTTGGGGACTATAACAGCAAAATTAATTCATTAATACCCCACATTATATGTTTCAAGTTTAATACCTACCCCCGATCCAAATGACTATTTTGCCCCTAACCTTTCACATCTTTACGATTTAGTCCCTAGGCTCGTATAATGAAACACATGCAATTTCTATCTTACCCAAGCCTAACCAAACATTTTTCTATCTTATGGCAACCCACATTTTTCATTATTTTCCTCATTTCTACCACACATTGACATCTTTTGCAAAATAGTCCCTATAAGGGTTTCTCATGAAAACCAACTTGGAAAAGATGTTTAACACACATTTATCTTTCATATTTTTCCATAATCCATCAAAATACCAATAACTCATGCATGGGTAAATTTTTGACCATGAACCCTAGCATGAAATATGGGTAGAAATGGAGAGAGCAAACTACCGAGATTTCAAAAATACAAAGAACATGAAAACGGGGCTTGGGAGCACTTACTATTGAGCTTGAAAATTTAAGAAACCCTAGCTATGGTGTCCTCCAAATTTCGGCAGCTATGGGAAGAAGATGAGCATATTTTTGCTTTATTTTTCCCTTTTTATTTCATTAAAATGCCTAATGACCAAAATGCCCTCATGCCCTTTCTTTAAAATTTCATCCATGCAAGTCCATTTTTTTCCAAAAATTTAGAATTTGGGAAAATTGATCTCCAAGACCTTCTAATTCATAATCTATAGCAATTTCATACAAATTGCTTCTAGAATCCAAGTTTTGTAATTTATTCAATTTAGTCCTTAATTTCCAATTGGACATCTTATACTTAGAATTTCTTCATGAAACTTTAACACATGCATATAATCATATTTTAGGCCTCATAATAATCATAAAATAAATATTTTGATGTCAGATTTGTGGTCTCGAAACCACTATTCTTACTAGGCCTTATTTCGGGATGTTACATAAATGAATGAATAAGATGTGATTTGTAAAGTTGCATACGTGAAATTTGTCAGATGCTATATGAATGAAAAGTGAATTTGATTATAAATGATCATACGAGATTCATACGAGAAAGATATATAATTAAATGTGTTATTTCCCATAATGTGTTCATTTGGCTATATGAAAGTGTGAAAGGGTTGATGTATGAAAATTTAATTGAATAAGTTTGTGAAAGTTAAAGTTGGTAAAGTGAGTAAGTATAATATTGAATGATGATAATTTGATATGAGAACATATTATGAAATTTAGAAAGGTTGTGTGAGATAGCATATTATGTTTACGGCATTGTAATGAAAATATTTGTTATGTTAAGTTTATTAAGATACGAGCTTACTAAGCTTAAAAGCTTACTCTGTGTTTTCTTTTTTTTATGTTTATAGATTTTCGGAGATTTTCTCGGGTTGAAAGTCAATGGAGACGACATCACACTATCCTGTTATCATTTTAGTAAATAATATTTTGAGACAAGGTTATGTGGCATGTATAGGCTAGTCTTGGAGTTAATTATTTTGAATGAGTATGTATTTAAAGCCATACAAAAATGACTTGCTTATTATGCTTAAGTTTGGTTTTACATGTTCTTAATTAAAATGTTTAATGAGTTTGGTTTTGGTAGTCGTTTTAATAGTTAGCTCATTTTGGAAATATGAAATATGGTATAATTAGAGTGGTGGATGATGGTATATTAACTTAACAGTTTCGGTTACTAAGTGGTAAGTAATGAATATGTTTTATGATTGTTTTGGTTGATTGTATTGATATGGGTTCAAATGGTTAATGATGGTAATGATTAAGTATGTTTTGGGTTAGTTAATAGGATAAAAATATGAAGTTTAGGTATATTAATATAGATATGAATTAGATGCACGCTGGAGTGTTATTTGTGTTCAAGTGCTATGTATGGCTTTTATTTTTAGGATGAATTGCGCACTTGTATATATGCGCATCATTAGTATGTTCGACCATATTATAATGTATTTAAGTTTCATATGTGATTGCATAATAATTCATGTAATATGATTCAATTGGTTTTACTATGAACTTGTGCAGAAGTTATCAAATGATATGTTTGATATACGATTAATGAGATAGAAATTGGCATATATTCGAACTATGAAGTGTAATGATATATAATGAAATATGATTTTAATTATGAAAATGGCATTAATATGATGGATATAAGGAACTGAATATTGGAAGTATTAAATATGTGAACATGTATTTGATATATACAAGTTTGGTTTGAATTTAGTAATTATGGAACATAATCAGTTGGGTTTTGATATATGTTCATACTGAATTAGTTGGAATTTTTGAAATGTGATTATTTGCGATATATGTTCAGTAAAGTTTGATTATTTCTGAATTGAAATTATGACCCATGTATTCGAATTTATAATAAGTGAATTGTGGATATTTGAAATTGATAAGTTTTAAATGTTTATTAATTCTTGGTGTATGAAAGGTGAGGAATGAGTGTGCTGAACTGTGTTTTATACAGTAATGCCTCATAACCCTAATTCGGTAACGGATACGGGTTAGGGGTGTTACAAGAAATGTCTAGATTCAATTTGGTCACTTATTTTTATTTTTACCTTAATTTCCCAAATGACCATGTTGCCCCTAAGTCATAAAATTTCAAGATTTTTCACTGCACAAACCGTTTCAGCCTTCTAAAAATGTGTAATTCCATTTTTGGTCCTCCCTTATTTACCACTTAAGCTATTTAATCCCTATTTCTTTAATTCGCAAGTTTTGCACCTTTTTTCACTTTAGTATTTTTTAATTAATTAACTATCTAGACATTAAAATTTTATAGCGAAACTTTAACACTAACTTAATGACACTCCGTAAATATTTGTAAAAATATTTACGACTCGATTTATGAAATCGAGGTCTCGATACCTCGTTTTCAAGACTAGGTAACCTAATAATTATTTCTAAAGCACAAATCACTATTTCATAACTTTCCTAAATTCACGATTAGCTCATAACACTAAATAATAAAATTTTCAAACTCACTTGTCAGATTTTAGTGGTCTCGAACCACTGTTTCCGACACAACTGAAAATTAGGCTGTTACAATATTGGTTAATTGAACTAGGATTTTGAGATGGCATTTTGATGTATGTTTGGATGATAATTAGATCCCATTTAAGTGTGCATAATTGGTCTAAATGTTCATGCATGGAATAATTTGATTTTAGCTAAATTTGGGTCCATATGGCCTGAGATACAAGCGTTTGGTTGAAAACCGAAAAATATCAAGGTTCCGCTTAATCCAAAAACATAAGTACTATTTTGATTAAGTTTTATTGTTATAAATATCACAATTTGGGACGATTTTCAATATTTTAGTTTTTCGCTGTGCAAGAAAATTGTTTTCAAATTAGATTTTTTTAACACAATCAACTTCTAGTTGACCAGATGGCTTATCATTTTTTCTTTTATCTTGTTTTCCCTTCCCTTAAGGGGAAAAAGCACTTGCTATGTTAGTTTATGCTTTATAGACAACTTGACCGCCATTTAATATCAACTCATAGAATTGGAGTTCCTTCATGAGTTTTGTAAGCATCAACTACTTGTTCCCAAGGTTATATGCACCCCCAAAGCCATCAAAGTGCTTTGATAATCTTTTGAACTCAATTTCATTTTGTGTGTTCAAGTCTAGCCTACTGGAATGTTGAGTCAAAGCAACTTGGCATTCATCTAACTAGTTTTTGTGGATTGTCGAGTAAAAACAACATGGCCTCTGAACATGTCCTCTAGTTTGTCAATCATAATTTTAGCGGAATTAAAGCTCTCTAGTTACTTTTGTAAGGTACTGGTCACGCTTGCCAGTATGTAGCAATGAGTTATCTGACCAAATTTTTGGCAACAATTTCTTGCCTTCGCTTGGGTAGTTGGAGGGTATTTATTATAAGAACTATCTCATGTTTCTCACAGCTTAAAAAAATATTGATATTTCTTTTTCAGTTCTTATAGTTATTTCCGTCAATTTGTTCTGAATAAGGATATTGATAAGGGAGCTGGTGACATTTTACAACTGAAAAATAAGCGTCTATCCATTATTTAACTTTGTATTTAAGAAAGTATCCAAAAAAATTTTGTAACATACATAATGCATGTAATATGATGCATGTGTCTTACATTAAAATCTTGAAAAACTCTATAAGTCCATTGCAACGATAATTCCCACAGCTACTAGATTAACTCATCGTGGGGTGATCTTAACTAACTTGTAACACCCTTTACCTGACCCGAATCACCAGATTCAAATATCAAATGTTACAACGCAAAAACACTTAACATAAATTTATACATTTGGTGTAATCTATTTTAAAACATAATTTTTATTTCTTTTTATATTGTTACTTAATATAAAAGAGGATATTAAATATTTATATTAAATCTTTGAACAACATAAAATGTTACAACATAAAACTTTAATAAAAACAGACTCCTTTTGGCATAGTGTACAATATGACACATTCCTATGATGCCTTTTATATGCATAATATCGCAACTCACTACTACCTAGCACAATCTTAGCGTACCCACTCTTACATTAGAACCTCAAACATGAACAAACACTTGTAAGTTCAAATGAACTTAGTGAGTTTTAATTCTAGATTACCTTGAAGTATTTCTAGTTGAATTCGTCATCCTGAAGGTTTTGGGTATCACCTCTGTCTATGGTGGATACTTTGCTATAGCGGCGGATACATATTCATCAACTTCCATCTTGACCAATCTATTCACAAGTCACCCCTTGAACTGATTCCATACTTCACCAATTAATACGGATCACATTTCATTCTCAAAAAAAAAAACAAAAAAAAATGTACTTCTTAGAAGAATATTGATATAGAACTTATCTTTGACAGAATCTTCTTCAAACAGGAATTGAATACTTTTTCCCTAGGATGAGTACTCACAGAAGCTATTCTTGGTGGATAAATAAACTAACTAATCTTTTAAGGTGGACTCCATACTGATCTTACCTTTGGTGGATTCTCATACTGATTCTAACAACTATCAGAATACCAACCAAATCATATCTTAAATCAACCCCAAATCATAACTTATATTGATAATGAAATTTTCTAAATCATTTTAAGAATTCCAGATGACTATGACACATATCACGATAACGCCCAACTTGACAAATAGCTTAGACTCCAGATGGCCTCTATACGTAACATGAAAACTACTGATTTGGCAGATACCAGATAATTTAGATCACTTCCTTACGTAGCATAGAAAAAATCAGATCCGACAATCACATTGACCATCAATATCTACGATTACACCAACTTCTATGTGCTAAAAAATTATTAAAATGGATTCCCTCTTTTAGAAACACTATTGCAAACTCTTTTTAGGAAACGTCCCTCAAAGCACATTCAATCTCATCAGAAGGCTAACCAAACATAGTTATCTTCAGAATTATCAGATCTTTATCGTAGAGTTAGTTAGCGAAGAAATCTCAGATCTTACTCAGATCTCGCCACAAAGGTGATTAACCATATTTTTGGCATGAAGGCATCACCGAATACACCACATAGGCATTATAGAATACGCAAAATTTTATCACTATAAATTTTATTTTTAATACTTTGTCACCATTAAACATTACAATGCCAGCTACTTGTAAACAAAAAAAAAAGATATTTTTTTACATTCTTAAATAAATATTTTTATTGTGAATAAAATTATTAAATTTTCAAAATCAAAATTCCGATGAAAACCCGGCAATAATTTTCAAGATACATAGAAAAATCTCTTTTATTTATAAAAATAATATTTTTATACGATAAATAATTATTGACGATCCCAGCGAAAATACACCAGTTACCACCAAAATTATTATAATATTAAACCGTTGCCTTGGAAAATTTGAATTCATAATTAATAACTTCATAACTACAATATATTTAGATGTCCATATATATATTTGAATTCTTTAATTCTTTTTCATTTTTCATTTTTCATTTTTCATTTTTCATTTTATATGAGAAAAAATGTGCAATAAAAATATGGCATATAAATGAGGGGCAAAAATACAAAACAGTAAGCAAATAAAACTGAAATAAAAGACGTTAAAAGTAGGAGGGATTAAAAAGAAAATTTACCTAAAAAGGCATCCAAAGGCTTAATAACAACAATACATAGAGAATAGGGACTTAGGATGCAATATTTCCTGTTTCTTTTCTACACGTGAGACTAGAATGTTTTATTTTCTTTTAACCATTTCCCTTTTATTTGTTGGGTTTTTTTTAAATGGCTTCCATAGAGAAATGGAGAAAAACAAACTCGCATAGGCGAGGTCCAAGTCCAAAGACAAAAGCAACAAACTGCATTAGGTCCCAATACAATCAGAAAAAACCCAAAGAAAAACATAAGACAAAAGAAAAATAAAGCCGAAAGGCTACCCCATAAATAGCTGATGGAAGCCGAAAATCCCAAAGCCAAATCTGATGAGCTTGCAAGCACAAAAATGGAAGGAAAAGAAGACACAACAAGGACAAGTAGAGAGATGCAAGAGTTCCAACCAAAGGCATGCAACAACATTAAGGTAGATGAGCATTTGACCACTTGTTTGCAGCCATTGTGCTTTCCACCTGAAACAGAACCTCCTCGACCCTGAAATAGTCTGATGTCCAGTAAAATCCTAGCACCACAAGTTGGTGAGCATGTAACACCCCTCACCCGTATTCAACTTCAAAATAGGGTTATAGAGCATTACCGAACTTATAAAATAATTAAACAATCATTTAGCAAACTTTTTCTAAATTCAAGTATTTATCGTTCCATTTCACTCAATTTATCCCTAACACAAACCTATGAGGCCCTAAATATGCTTTGGAAATGGTTCGGGACTAAACCAACTTCCTAAGAAATTTTTATGA